>NC_072376.2:80258467-80561935 GCF_028885625.2 Pongo pygmaeus
GAAACCCCATCTCTACTAAAAATACAAAACTTAGCTGGGTTAGGTGGCACATGCCTCTAATCCCAGCTACTCGGGAGGCTGAGTCAGGAGAATCACTTGAACCCAAGAGGTAGAGGTTGTGGTGAGCCAAGATGGTGCCGTTGCACTCTAACCTGGGCAACAAGAGTGAAACTCCGTCTCAAAAAAAAAAAAAAAAAGATGAAGGAAAGAATCTTAAGAGCTGTGAGAGAGAAGCACCAGGTAACCTATAAAGGACAACCTCTTTGATTAACAACAGATTTATCAGCAGAAACCCTATAAGCTAGAAAGGATTAGGGTCCTATCTTCAGCCTCTTCAAACAAAACAATTATCAGCCAAGAATTTTGTATCCAGTGAAACTAAGCATCATATGTGAAGGGAAGATAGCCATTTTCAGACAAACAAATGCTGAGAGAATTCACCATTACCAAGCTACCACTACAAGAACTGTTAAAGGAACTCTAAACTTGAAACAAATTCTGGAAATACATCAAAACAGAATATCTTTAAAACATAAATCACACAGTACCCAAAAGATCATTCAAGGCTGCTATGAACACCTTTATGCACATAAACTAGAAACTTAGAAGAGATGGATAAATTTCCGGAAAAATACAAGCCTCCTAACTTGAATCAGGAAGAATTAGATACACTGAACATACCAATAAGAAGCAGCAAGGTTGAAATGGTAATTTAAAAATTACCAACAACAAAAAGTCCAGGCCCAGATGGATTCACAGCAGAATTCTACCAGACGTTCAAAGAAGAATTGGCATCAATCCTTCTGACACTATTCCACAAGACAGAGAAAAGAGGAACCCTCCCTAATTCATTCTATGAAGCCAGCATCTCCCTAAAACCAAAACCAAAAAAGGACACAACCAAAAAAGAAAACTACAGATCTATATCCTTAGTGAACATAGATGCTAAAATCCTTAACAAGATACTAGCTAACCGAATCCAACAACATATCAAAAAGATAATCCACCATGATAACATGAGTTTTATACCAGGGATGCAGGGATGGTTTAACATACACAAGTCAATATATGTGATACATCACATAAACAGAATTAAAAACAAAAATCACATGATCATCTCAATAGATGCAGAGAAAGCATTTGACAAAATCTATCATCTGTTTATGGTTAAAACTCTCAGCAAAACTGACATACAAGGGAATACCATAATGTAATAAAAGCCGTCTATGACAAACCTACAACCAAGGTAATATTGAAAGGGGAAAAGTTGAAAGCATTCCATCTGAGAATGGGAAGAAGATAAAGATGCCCACTCTCACCACTCTTCTTCAACAGTACTAGAAATCCTAGCCAGAGCAATCAGAAAAGAGAAAGAAATAAAGGACGTCCAAATCAGTAAAGAAGAAGTCAAATTGTCCGTGTTTGCTAATATCATTGTTTACCTTGAAAATCCTAAGGACTCCTCCAGAAAGCACCTAGAACTGATAAAGGAATTCCACAAAGTGTCCGGATGCAAGATTAATGTACACAAATTAGTAGATCTTCTATACACCAAAGGTGACCAAGCAGAGAGTCAAATCAAGAACTCAACCACTTTTACAATAGCTGCAAAAAAGTAAAGTAAAATAAAATACTTAGGAATATACTTAACAAAGGAGTCAAAAGACCTGTCTACAAGGAAAACTACAAATTGCTGCTGAAAGAAATCATAGATGACAAAAAGAGATGGAAAAACATCCCATGCTCATGGATGGGTAGAATCAATATTGTGAAAATGACCATACTGCCAAAAGCAATCTACAAATTCAATGCAATCCCCATAAAAATATCACGATCATTCTTCACAGAGTTAGAACAAACAATTCTAAAATTCATATGGAACCAAAAAAGAGCCCACATAGCCAAAGCAAGACTAAGCAAAAAGAACAAATCTGGAGCCATCACACTACTTGATATCAAACTATACTGTAGGGCCATAGTCACCAAAACAGAGTGGTACTGGTATAAAAACAGGCATATAGATGAATGGAACAGAATAGAGAACCCAGAAATAAACCCAAATACTTACAGCCAACTGATATTTGATGAAGTAAACAGAAACACAAAGTGGGGAAAGGACACCCTTTTCAACACATGGTACTGGAATAATTGGCTAGCCACATGTAGGAGAATGAAACTGGATTCTTATCTCTCACCTTATACAACAATCACCTCAAAATGGATTAAAGACTTAAACCTAAGACCTGAAACTGTAACTCTAGAAGGTAACATCGGAAAAACCCTTCTAGACGTTGGCTTAGGCAAGGATTTCATGACCAAAAACCCAAAAGCAAATGCAATAAAACCAATGATAAATAGCTGGGACCTAATTAAACTAACTTTTGCACAGCAAAAGGAGCAGTCAGCAGAGTAAACAGATAACCCACAGAATGGGAGAAAATCTTCTCAATCTATACATCTGACAAAGTACTAATATCCAGGATCTACAACGAATTCAAACAAATCAGTAAGAAAAAAAAAAAAACAATCCCAACAAAAAGCAGGCTAAGGACATGAATAGACAATTCTCAAAATAAGTATACAAATGGCCAAGAAACATATGAAAAAAGTGCTCGACATCACTAATGATCAGGGACATGTAAATCAAAACCACAATGTGATACTACCTTACTCCTTCAAGAATGGCCATAGTAAAAAAATCAAAATACAGTAGATGTTGGCATGGATGCAGTAATCAGGGAACACTTCTACACTGCTGGTGCGAATGTAAACTAGTACAGCCACTATGGAAAACAGTGTGGTGATTCCTTAAATAACTAAAAGTAGAACTACCATTTGATCTGGCAATCCCACTTTTTGGTATTTACCCAGAGGAAAAGAAGTCATTATTCAAAAAAGATACTTGCACATGCATGTTTATAGTAGCACAATTCACAACTGCAAAATTATGGAACCAACCCATATGTCCATCAGTCATTGAATGGATAAACAAGCTGGTATATCCATATGATGGAATATTATTCAGCCATAAAAATTAATGAATTAGTAGCATTTGCAATGACCTGGATGAGATTGGAGACTATTATTCTAAGTGAAATAACTCAGGAGTGGAAAACCAAACATCATATGTTCTCAGTGATAATGTGGGAGCTAAGCTATGAGGACACAAAGGCATAAGAGTGTTACAATGGACTTTGGGGACTTGAGCGGAAGAGTGGGAGGGAGCAAGGGATAAAAGACAACATATGTGGTACAGTATATACTGCTTGGGTGATGGGTGCACCAGGTTTACACAAATCACCACTAAAGAACTTATGTAACCAAATACCACCTGCACCCCAAAAACCTTATTTATGGAAAAATAAAAAATTTAAACAAATGAAATCATACAGTATATAGTCTTTTGTGAGTGGCTTCTTGTGCTTAGCATAATGTATTAAAGGTTCACCCATGGAATAGTGTATATAAGGACTTCATTTCTTTCTATTGTCAAATAGTACTCCAAAGTGCATATATACTCCAAAGTGCATATATACTCATTTTATTTGTTCATTTATCAGTTGATAGACATTGATTTTTCCCATTTTTGATGATTATGAATAATATTGATTAACATTTATGTACAAGATTTCTGTGGACATATTTTTATTTCTCTTTGGTGTATATCTAGAAGTGGAATTACTAGATTCCATGGTAAATGTATATGTAAGCTTTTGAGGAATTGCTAACTGTTTTTCATAGTGGCTGAATTATTTTCCATTCTCATCACCAATGCATGATGGCTTTAATGTCTCCATAACCTTGTCAATGGTTGTCATCCTATGTTTTTTGACTACAGCCGGGTGTGAGTGAAGTGATATCTTATTATGATTTATGTTTCCTTCATATCTAACAATGATGAGCATTCTTACGTGTTAATTAGCCATTATATATTTTCTTAGAAAAATTTCTATTTTGATGCTTTGCCCATTTTGATTATTTGTCTTCCTTTTATGGACTTATATATTTAATATATTTTTGATATAAGTCCCTTGTCACATATATGATATCCTAGTATATTATCTTATTTTTTGGGTTGTCTTTTTACTTTCTTAATGATGTCCGTTGAAACACAAAAATATTAATTTTGATGAAATCCTATGAATCAACTTGAATTGGGTCACTTTTATTTTTAGTGTCATATCTACCAAACTATCCCCAAATGCAAAATCATGGACATTAGCCCCCATGTTTCATTATTAGAGTTTTACAGTTCTATTGCTTACATTTAGCTTTTAACTTATTTTGAGTTCATTTTTGTAAGTGGTTTGAGGTAGGGGGCCAAACTCTACTATTTTTTATATGGATAATCAGTTTTCTCAATTACATTTGTTGAATAATCTATTCTTTGACCCATTAAATTGGGCACATTGGTCAAAAACCATAAATGCATGAGTATATTCCTAGATTCCAAAATCTATTACACTGATTTATATGCCTACCTTATGTCTGTATCACACTCTCTTGATTATTGTCTATTGGTATTTGTCTTTAAAAGCAGAAAGTGTAAGTTTTCCAACTTTGTTTTTTATTTTAAATTGTTTCAGCTATTTCTTTTTTTTCTTCTAGCTTTTTTTTTTTTTTTATTTAAAGGCAGAGGTCTCACTACATTTCCCAGGCTGAACTAGAAGTCCTGGGCTCAAGCAATCCATGAATTTCAGCCACCTGAGTAGCTGGGGCTACAGGTGCATGCCACTACATCTAAATTGTTTCAGTTATTACTGTCTCCTACATATCTACATACATTTCAGAATCAGCTAGTCAATTTATGCAAGAAGTTATCTGGGATTTTAATAGGGATTGAATTGAATCTGCATAACAATTCGGAGAGTAGAGTATGGGCATTGTCACAATATTAAGTGTTTCAATACATGAGTATAAGATGCCTGTTCATTTATTTAGATATCATTTAATTTATTTCCATAATGTTTTGTAGATTTCACAGGGCAAGTTTTACTCTCCTTTTTGTTAAATTTATTCATGGCCAGGCATGGTGACTCATATCTGTAATCCCAGCACTTTGGGAGGCCAAGGCAGATCACAAGGTCAGGGGTTCGAGATCAGCCTCACCTACATGGTGAAACCCCATCACTACTAAAAATACAAAAATTAGCCAGGTGTGGTGGTGCATGCCTGTAACCCTAGCTACTCAGGAGGCCAAGGCAGGAGAATTGCTTGAACCCAGGAGGTGAAGGTTACAGTGAGCTGAGATCATACCACTGCACTCCAGCCTGGGCTACAGAGTGAGACTCCATCTCAAAAAAAAAAAAAAAAAGAAAAAAAATTATTCATGAATTGTATTTTTGTGCTATTTTAGTTGTGATGGCTTTAATTGTTATTTTAGCCTAAATTTTTATTGCAATTAGGGAGAAATAACTTTTTTGTTTATTGATCCTATATCCTAAAACCTTGCTTTATTGGTTTATTGCTCTAATATTTTTCTAGTGGATTTGTAAATATTTACTATTATAACATTATGACAAAAGCCAATAAAGATAGCTTAACTTGTTTATTTCTAGTATGGAGTCTTTTATTCTTTCATTTTTTAAACCAATTTATGTTATCTAGAACCTCCAATACAATGTTGAATGGAAGTGAGAAGAGCCAATTTAGTCCTTCTCCATTAAGTGCGGTGTCAGTGTGTGTTTTATTTATAGATGCTATTTGTCAGTTTAAGAATGTTTCTGAAAGGTATTGCATTAATCACATGATTTTTTCTGCCTTTATTAAAACGATTATGCGGTTATTGTCCTTATTCTAATGATATTATATATTAATCAGTTTTTTCAGATGTTAAAGTTACTTTGCATTTCTGGAATAAAATTCCCTTCTGTATGTCCAAAGCTTTTTGCACATGCTAGGATTCTGTTTGCTAGTGTGAAAGAAAAATAAAGAATCAAGGTCCTAAAGTCACTATGCCAAAGGGAAAAAAGTTTAGCTTGGGAACTGAGTCACGCCAACTGTCAGAGGCATTCTAACCAGAGTGATTCCACCTTGAATAAGTCCGACAAGGTCAAACCTGCCGGGTTACTTTCCCAGGGGATTGAGCACTCTTGGTTACAAGATACTCATGGTTGAGGGAATGAGTTAGTGATGATAATTAACTAAATAACTTATGAACTTATGAAAATGTCCCAATAGTTTGAAAACAAAAACTTCTTAATTTAAGAATTAGTTTTGCTTTAAAAAACTAGCACACTTGTAAAATCTTGCTGAAATCAATAATACATAGGAAAATAACAATATTAATAGCCTGTCACAAGCTGATCACAAACCTTTGTAATAAAGTACACTATTCTTAACAACCTATATAAGCAAGCACTAAGTTCAAGGCAGGGGTATTTCTCCTCTTGCTTTCTGAGGATGCCCTATTCTGTAATAGAGTAGTCTCTAACAAACTGTTAATTTTACTGTACTTCGTGACTCACCTTGCATTCTTTCCCACATGAGATCCACAAACCCACCCTTAACATCTGGGACAAGACCACTTTTCCAGTAATATTTTCCTCTGGTGACTCTGCTGGGACCTAAATGAGGTGAGACTCCAACCCAAAGGAAATAGACTATGCAACACCAATTGGCTGATTTGGGTAAGTGGTGGAATATATTTTTATACTTGTAATGGACAGAGACACTGTTCAAAATTGGTTTAGAGGCCCAACTTAGGACATTTAGAGGCCCTTCTGACAGATAAGAGGTTTAGAGGCCTTTCTGAAAGCTAAGAGGGTTAGAAGCCCTTTACAACAAGAAATGGGTTCAATGCTACAAAATGTTAATTACTACTCCCTTTCAATTAGCCCTCCCTGTGCTCTCTGTCATTCACTAAAGGCTGCCTGCTGCCTGCCAATTTTCTGACTGCTGACTATACTTACTGCTTCTTTGCAGAGACCTTGCTTGATGGTCCTGAGATTTTTAACTTTCACTTTCCTCATTTGTCTTTGGATTAGTGACCCTTTACTTGTGTGCTTCGGCATGTTGCTAAAAGACATTAGAGATGAATGGCTCTGCAAGATTTACTTCCCCTATATCTAGCCAATTCGAATGAATTACTTATTGTCTTATCTCTCAAAAGATTAATTGAGATTTGGTACTTAGAAGTTTTAGTCCAATGTGCACGATTTAGCCCAGTAGCAATTATGTCAATCGCCCATGGGTGAACAGCTCCCAGAAGGAGAACTGGAGATTTCTTTTTGGCAATTCTTTTTCATCCCCTCACTAATCAATTGACCTTTATTTCTTGATTATGAACAGCATGATCATGTAAGTTTTACCCTACTTGCCATTACTATCCTGAGCCTGGACGTTCCTCTCTGGATCCATATCATTTCCCTTACTTAGTGTGACATTTCTTTGGTCAGGCCCTTTATTGTAGTTTCTCTAGTTCAGGTGGCTCAGCTCATTTATATTATGTGACTAACAAGAATGCCAGAATTAAATCAACTACTGAATCATTTTCCATTGCTCATTTAGCTCTGAAAGCTCCTTTACCCTTTTTAGTGAAGCTTGCCCTGTGGCAGCACTACCTTGTTCACAAGGATCTCTACCTTCACCTGCTCTGCTCCTGTGTAATACAGCCTTGATCCTGAAGAGTTCTCCACTAGGATGTCTAGTAGAGCATTGGAACCAATTTCAATTTCAATTAGGTGAGCTTAAGAAAAAGAAATTGATATTTTCATGTAATACCGTTTGGCCTCATTATGATTTGAAATATCAAGATAAATGGCCACCTAATGGAACCAGAGCCTTCAATGTTATACATCAATTTGATTTGTTTTGCAAGTGGGAGAGAAAATGAGGTAAAATACCATATGTTCAAGCATTTTTATTGCTTAGTCAGGGTGAAACTTTACAGCAAGCGTGTGCATGTTTAATAAAAGGAAGGAAAGAAAAGGAATTAGATATACTAGATGACCCTTTAATGCAAGTCCCCTGAGTCCAATGGGCACCTTTGGGTGGAACAGTACCTCCCTGTGTCAGCTCTAATGCTTCAGGTGCATCTGCCTCTGTCTCTTCTAGCCCTTCTAGTAGTCCTGTTGAGACACTTTCATTCCCTTCTCCTTACCTGTCTAGTCTAATTTTATACCTACCTCATTCTGAGAGGCCCAGTCCTATTCTGTAGCTGTCACTCCCTGAGGAGGCCAGCTTTGCTAGTACTACGCACAGTGGAGCTGCTTCTCAGTCACCAAAGGAAAATCTTTGTTGGCTTAGAGAAGTGGCAAATGGGGAAGAGTGCACTATAAGGTCCCTTTCCCCATATTTTTTTGGCCTTATGTAAGGGTTATTTCTCTGAAGACCCAGGAAAATTTATAGATAAATTTGAGAAGCTAATGCTGACTTATAATTTGACATGGTAGGATTTTCATATTTTATTACCCACCTGTTGTACAGTGGAAGAAATACAGTGAACTTTGGGATTAGCTAGAATACATTCAGACAAAGTGCTAGCCTGCAATCCTAATGATATCTATAGGACAAGGGGTATTTCAGTTCCTGATTAAGGTCTAGGATGGAACTATCAAAGAAATAGGAGGACTTACAGAAGAGAGATCGTATGGTTACTTGTTTATTAGAAGAGATGAGAGATGTGTGAAAAAGCCTGTTAATTATTATAAGGTGAAAGAAACTACTCAAGGTAAAGATGAGAATCCAGCATTATTTCAGGGACATTTGGTTGAGGCAATTAGAAAATATACTAAAATTGATCCCATTTCAATGGAAGGACAAACCTTCCTGGGGCTGTATTTTATAACCCAGTCTGCCACTGATGTCTGTCAGAAACTACAAAAAGCAGCCTGGGTCTGCAGACACCTATGAATCAACTTTTCAATATGGCATTTATGGTTCTTAATAACAGATACATGGCAGAGGAAGTGAAAAACTTAAGAGAGCCTCCTAAAAGGCACAGCTTTTAGCTGCAGCATTAAGCTTACCACTCACGTGAGATCATCCTTACACTTCTTAGCCATGGCAAAGGAAGCTGGAAGGCAGAAAGCCACAAGCTGGGGTTCTAAGCCACTGCACCTTGGGTATAAATCAATGTGCTCACTGTCATAAAATTGGCTATTGAAAGAGGGAACACCCAGCACTCCAAAGTGAGTCTTTGGCCCCTGAACCAATGATGGCAGTTCAAGAGTGACAGGGCCCTAGAGCTTCTGCCACAGCTCCCATTGGACAATTAGCCATATCTCCAGAGGAGCTTTGGGTAATCATTGATTTGACAGGTAACAATATTAATTTCCTTTTGGATATGGGTGCTGCTTACTCTGTTTTGACTCATCATAATGGGCCATTATCATGCCAAGACTCTGTGGTCATGGGGATAAATGGACAAGCTCATAGACTCTATTTTACCTGTCCTCCAAGCTGCTCTTCAGGGACTCTTGTTTTTTCACATGCCTTTCTTATAATGCCTGAATGTCCTACTCCATTGTCAGGAAGAGATTTATGAACCTGGCTGCAAACTATGGTTTTCTTCAGAGGTCACAAGGCAGATGATTGATTGCTTTTACTCGTCTCCCATGATAAGGGAAAAAAATTAATAGGAGACACTCTCATAATATCTCGTTATCTTTACTTACACCCTCTTTGCAGAAAGTGAGAATTTAAAAAGGGAAAAGTAACTAGGCAATCACTAGAATTAGGTTAACTAAAAATCTTTCTGCAGAGCTCCTTACTAGGCATAGGAACTACAACAAGCATCCTGAAAGAGTCTCACTAGAGTGTCTTTTAGACAATTGCTCCAAATATAACCACATAGTAAAGAAAATATGACATAGAACAACATACATAGTCAAGTATACAACCACTACTTGGTAGCATTAGGGGAAATTCCATGGATAGATGCTTGTAGGAGCTCTAAAAAGAAGTGGCTTTGGAAGGAATCAAAATGAGACAAAGACCTTAAAACTAGGAAAAAAAATGTATCTACAGAGTTCAGGGAATTTCTGCTATAAAAATTAATCGTAATAATAAATTGTAAAACAATGACAAGAAGAGCCAAATTGTAATGAAAGTGATCTGCCTGGGTTACAGCAGAGGCAATCAATAAACTATTCTGATGTTCTCACAATGCAGAATATGAAGAATGTTTGCAGAAATCAATACCTTTTGAAGATTAACTAATGAAAACCAAATGAGGAAATAACCAACTATATACAATGTAAAATAGTATACAACTATATACAACATACAATAGTTTACAATAGTATACAACTATATACCATGTACAATACTCACATTTGCACCAAAGGATTATAGATATAGAAAATAAATCAAAATGGTGTTTTATAATAAACATAATTCAAATGTCCAGAGATGAAAAATAGTTCATATAATATATGAATGGAAGATGATGAGAAGCATAAACATAAAAAGAAACACATCAATTCTAGAAATTAGAAATAAACTCACTGGTTACACAAAAATGTAATTGATAACATGAAATAAAATGGAATTGAATGAATGAACAAAAGAACAAATAATAACAGCAGTAGAAAGAACTAGTGAATCTTCTATTTTTCTCCCTGAATCTTGATTCATAGAGTCCCAATAAAAATCACCTAATACTCTAGGAATTGCCACTAAGCTGATTAAAATATAAAAGTGTTATTTGTTAAAAAAGAAAAAAAGCTGAATTAGAGCTCTCCTGATTGCCTGCTTTATTCCCAAAGCTCTCTTATTTCTAATTGTTTTACCGGTCTTAATCATTTATACTATGCTTCATTGAAGGATTTGTGAACTAGTTCATGTGTTTATCTCAATTTTGATTTTATCTCAATTTCGATTTCATTCTGTCTTGACTCTTGCAACCTGTGTGTCCTCATTTTACTTTACCAATCTGGCTCCAAAAAGCTTTACCAACCTTTTCATAGACCTAGGGTTTCTCATTAATTTTTTACCAGTTTATCTGAGCTTCATTGATGTTGTTTCTCTGCGAATTACTCTGAGCCACTGTCATCATGACCTAGAATTTTTTCACAAATTACAGATTTGCCCTTTGTAATTTATCTGTGTCAAAGAGGACTCAGTAGACAATACCACAAGAAAAAAAAAAATGTGTGCAGTACTTGAATGAATAACTTGAGTGAATAATAAACAAAAATAGGCAATTAGATTAAGAATTTAGTATTTGCTAATTAAATCAATGATAGATTTTTATATACTTTGGATTGGTAAAAATTAATATCACCATAGGGGAAGAACCAAATACCTGGCCAGTCCAGTGCTGTATAGAGTGGCAATAGTAGAAAGATACACATGGGCTCAAAAAACTCTCTCTACTTAAAACTAAGGTAGCTATTACTGAAATCAAAAATTCAACCTGCTAATATGTAAATTCTGATCATACCTTTAGAGATCAGAGAAGTGACCAGTAGTAAGGCTGCAGACACAATGAACCAACTCTAATCTCACCTTGTTATGAACCGTATCTGCTCCTGTGTTGAAGAGCTTCATTTGCATAAGATTTTGCTTTTTCTTCATCTGAATTTTACTATGAGGCAATGCACAAGTGTTTAACAACCTATAGATACTAACTGATATGATTTGGCTGTGTTCCCACCCAAATCTCATCTTGAATTGTAGCTTTTATTATTCCATGTGTTGTGGGAGGGACCTCGTAGGAGATAACTGAATCATAGGAGCAGTTTCCTCCATACTTTGTTCATAGTAGTGAATGAGTCTTATGAGATCTGATGGTTGTATAAAGGGCAACACCTCTTGCTTGGGTCTCAATACTCACTTGCCTGCCGCCATGTCAGATGTGACTTTGCTCCTTCTTCCTTTCCACCATGATTTTGAGGTCTCCCCAGCCATGTGGAACTGTGAGCCATTAAACTTCGTTCCTTTTTGAATTACTCAGTCTTGAGTATATCTTTATTAGCAGCATGAGAAAGACCATTACAGTAAATTGGTACCAGGCCACAGGGTACTGCTATAAAGATACCAGAAAATGTGGAAGCAAATTTGGAACTGGGTAAATAGGCAGAGGTTGGAATAGTTTGGTGGGCTGAGATGACAGGAAGATGTGGGAAAGTTTGGGACTTCCTTAATACTTGTTGAATTGCTTCGACCAAAACGTGATAATGATATGAACAATGAAATCCAGGTTGAGGCGGACTCAGATGGAGATGAGGAATGTGTTGGGAAATGGAGTAAAAGTCAGTCGTGCTATGCAAAGAGACTGGTGGCATCTAGCCCCTGGCCTAGAGATATGTGGAACTTTGAACTTGAGAGAGATGATATGAGGTATCTGGTGGAAGAAAATTCTAAGCAGCAAAACATTCAAGAGGTGACAGAGTATAAAAGTTGGGAAAATTTGCAGCCTGAAAAGGCAGTAGAAAAGAAAACCCCATTTTCTGGGGAGAAATTCAAGTTGGCTGCAGAAATTTACATAAGTAATGAGGAGCCAAATGCTAATCATCAAGAAAATGGGGAAAGTGTTTCTGGGGCATATCAGGGAACTTCATGGCAGACCCTTCCATCACAGGTTGTAGGGAAAAGAAAGAGAGATCAGACTGTTACTGTGTCTATGTAGAAAGGGAAGACATAAGAAATTCCATTTTGACCGGTACCTTGAACAATTGCTTTGCTGAGATGCTGGTAATTTGTAACTTTGTCCCAGCTACTTTGCCCCAGCCAGTTTGCCCCAACTTTGAGTTCACAAAAACATGTGTTGTATGGAATCAAGGTTTAATGGACCTAGGGCTGTTCAGGGCGTGCCTTGTTAACAAAACGTTTACAAGCAGTATGCTTGGTAAAAGTCATCGCCATTCTCTAGTCTCGATAAACCAGGGGCACAATGCACTGCGGAAAGCTGCAGGGAACTCTGCCCTTGAAAGCCATGTATTGTCCAAGCTTTCTCCTCATGTGATAGTCTGAAATATGACCTCATGGGATGAGAAAGACCTGACCGTCCCCCAGCCTGACACCCATGAAGGGTCTGTGCTGAGGTGGGTTAGTAAAAGAGGAAAGCCTCTTGCAGTTGAGATAGAGGAAGGCCACTGTCTCCTGCCTGCCCCTGGGAACTGAATGTCTCAGTATAAAACCCTATTGTACATTTGTTCAATTCTGACATAGGAGAAAAACTGCGCTATGGTGGGAGGTGAGACATGTTGGCAGCAGTGCTGCCTTGTTATTCTTTACTCCACTGAGATGTTTGGGCAGAGAGAAATGTAAATCTGGCCTATGTGCACATCCAGGCATAGTACCTCCCCTTGAACTCAATTATGACATAGATTCTTTTTCTCACATGTTTTTTTGCTGACCTTCTCTTTATTATCACCTTGCTCTCCTACCGCATTCCTCTTGCTGAGATAATGAAAATAATAATCAATAAAAACTGAGGGAACTCGGAGATCGGTGCCAGTGCAGGTCCTTGGTATGCTGAGCGCTGGTCCCCTGGGCCCACTTTTCTTTCTCTATACTTTGTGTACTGTACCTTCTCCAACAGGCTTTATTGTTCAAAATACAGATCTTGTGCAGTGGTCATTCCTTCCTCACAGTATAAAGAAGACTTTTACATTGTATTTAGATGAAATGGCTACATTAATTGGTCTGGAAAGACTATGAATAGTAAAATCGTGTGGAAGTGACACAGATAAAATCATTGTTCCTTTAAACAAAGAACAGGTTAGACAAGCCTTTATCAATTCTGGTGCATGACAGATTGGTCTTGCTGATTTTGTGGGAATATTGATAATCACTACCCAAAAACAAAAATCTTCCGGTTCTTAAAATTGACTACTTGGATTTTACCTAAAATTACCAGACATAAACCTTTAGAAAATGCTTTGACGGTGTTTACTGATGGTTCCAGCAATGGAAAAGTGGCTTAAAGAACGAGTCATTGAAACTCAATGTCACTCAGCTCAAAGAGCAGAGTTGGTTGCTCTCATTTCAGTGTTACAATATTTTAATCAGCCTATTAACATTGTTTCAGATTCTGCATATGTAGTACAGGCTACAAAGGATGTTGAGACAGCCCTAATCAAATATAGTATGGATGATCAGTTAAACCTGCTGTTTAATTTGTTACAACAAACTGTAAGAAAAATAAATTTCCCATTTTATATTACTCATATTAGAGCACATACTAATTTACCAGGGCCTTTAAAGCAAATGAACAAGCTGACTTGCTAGTATCATCTGCATTCATAAAAGCACAAGAACTTCGTGCTTTGACTCATGTAAATGCATCAGGACCAGAAAATAAATTTGATATCACATGGAAACGTGCAAAAAATATTGTACAACATTGCACTCAGTGTCAAGTCCTACACCTGCCCACTCAGGAGGAAGGAGTCA
Source organism: Pongo pygmaeus (assembly GCF_028885625.2). Taxonomy (NCBI): domain Eukaryota; kingdom Metazoa; phylum Chordata; class Mammalia; order Primates; family Hominidae; genus Pongo; species Pongo pygmaeus. Next base: position 80,272,811 of record NC_072376.2, read on the forward strand.
ATCCCAGAGGTCTAAGTCCTAATGCTTTATGGCAAATGGATGTCACACACGTACCTTCATTTGGAAAATTGTCATTTGTCCATGTGACAGTTGATACTTATTCACATGTTGTATGGGAAACCTGCCAGAAAGGAGAAAGTACTTCCCATGTTAAAAGACATTTAATATCTTGTTTTGCTGTCATGGGAGTACCAGAAAAAATTAAAACAGATAATGGGCCAAGACAGTGTAGTAAAGCATTTCAAAAATTCTTAAATCTGTGGAAAATTACACATACAACAGGAATCCCTTATAATTTCCAAGGACAGGCCATAATTGAAAGAATTAATAGAACACTCAAAGCTCAATTGGTTAAACAAAAAAAAAAAAAAAAAGGAAAAAGAGAGTAAGGAGTATAACACTCCCCAGATGCAACTTAATCTAGCACTCTATACTTTAAACTTTTTAAACATTTATAGAAATCAGACCGCTACTTCTGCAGAACAACATTTTACTGGTAAAAAGAACAGACCACATGAGGGAAAACTGACTTGGTGGAAAGACATGAAAAATAAGACATGGGAAATAGGTAAGGTGATAACATGAGGGAGAGATTTTGCTTGTGTTTCACCAGGAGAAAATCAGCTTCCTGTTTGGATACCCACAAGGCATTTAAAATTCTACAATGAATCCATTGGAGATGCAAAAAATGTGCCACCGCAGAGACGGAAAATCCGCAATCGAGCATCATCTGCTCGCCAGGTGAATAAAATGGTGATATCAGAAGAACAGACGAAGTTGCCATCCACCAAGAAAGCAGAGCCACCGACCTGGACCTAATTAAAAAAGCTGACACAGTTATCTGAAAAAATCCTGAAGAACACAAGGGTAACACAAACTCCAGAGAATATGCTGCTTGCAGCTTTAATGATTGTATCAACAGTGGTAAGTCTCCCTATGTCTGCAGGAACAGCTGCAGCTCATTATACTTACTGGGCCTATGTGCCTTTCTCACCCTTAATTCGGGCAGTTGTTTGGATAGATAATCCTATTGAAGTATATGTTAATAATAGTGCGTGGGTACCAGGTCCCACAGATGACCGTGGCCCTGCCCAACCTGAAGAAGAAGGAATGATGATACACATTCTCATTGGGTATCATTATCCTATTTGCCTGGGGAAGGAACCAGGATGCTTAATGCCCACAACCCAAAATTGATTGGCAGAAGTACCTACTGTCAGTGCCACCAGTAAATTTACTTATCACATGGTAAGTGGAATGTCACTTGGGTCACAAATAAATAATTTATAGCACTCTTCTTATCAAAGATCATTAAAATTTAGGCCTAAGGGAAAACCTTGCCCCAAGGAAATTCCCAAAGAATCAAAAGACTCAGAAGTCTTAGTTCAGGAAGAATGTGTGGCTGATACTGCGGTGGTATTACAAAACAATAAATTTGGAACTATTATAGACTGGGCCCCTCAAGGCAAATTATATTATGATTGTACAGGCCAGACTCACTCATGTTCACAGGCCCCATCTGTCTGGCCCACTAATCTGGCCTATGATAGTGATTTAACTGAAAGGCTAGACCAGGTTTTTAGAAGGTTAGAATCACCCTATCCGTGGAAATGGGGTGAAAAGGGAATTTCATCACCACGACCACAGTTAGTTACTCCTGTTACTGGTCCCAAACATCCAGAATTATGGAAGCTTACTATGGCCTCACACCACATTAGAATTTGATCTGGAAATCAAGTTATGGGAACAAGAAATCATAAGCCATATTATACTATCAACCTAAATTCCAATCTGACAATTCCTTGGCAAAGTTGTGGAAAACCCCCTTATACGCCAGTTGTAGGTAACATAGTTATTAAACCAGATTCCCAAACTATAACCTGTGAAAATTGTAGATTGTTTACTTGCATTGATTCAACTTTTGGTTGGCAGCACCGTATTCTGCTAGTGAGGGCAAGAGAGGGTGTGTGGATTCCTGTGTCCATGGACTGAACGTGGGAGGCTTCCCCATCTGTCCATATTTTAACAGAAGTATTAAAAGGAGTTCTAAATAGATACAAAAGCTTCATTTTTACTTTGATTGCAATGATTATGGGCCTTATTGCAGTCACAGCTACTGCTGTGGCTGCTGTAATTGCTTTACACTCCTCTCTTCAAACTGCAGAATATGTCAATAATTGGCAAAATAATTCCTCAAAATTGTGGAATTCTCAGACCCAAATAGATCAAAAATTGGCAAACCAACTTAATGATCTTAGACAAACTGTCGTTTGGATGGTAGATTGACTTTTGAGTTTGGAATATCTTTTTCAGTTACAGTGTGACTGGAATACATCAGATTTTTTGTATTAAACCTCAAGCCTGTAATGAATCTGAATATCACTGGGACAGGGTTAGATGCCATCTACAAGAAAGAGAAGATAATATTACCTTAGATATTTCAAAATTAAAAGAACAAACTTTGAGGCATCAAAATCCCAGTTAAATCTGGTGCCAGAAACTGAGGAAATGGTGAAAGCTGCTGATAGCCTCACAAATCTTAACCCCGTCACTTGGGCTAAAACCATTGGAAGTTCCACTATTGCAAATTTTGTATTAATCCTTGTATGTCTGTTCTCTCTCTTGTTAGTCTACAAGTGTACCCAGCAGCTCCAGAGAGACAGCGACCAGTGAGAATGGGCCATGATGACGACGGTGGTTTTGTCAAAAAGAAAAAGGGGATATGTAGGGAAAAGAAAGAGAGATCAGACTGTTACTGTGTCTATGTAGAAAGGGAAGGCATAAGAAATTCCATTTTGACCTGTACCTTGAACAATTGCTTTGTGGAGATGCTGTTAATTTATAACTTTGCCCCAGCCACTTTGCCCCAGCTGCTTTGCCCCAACTTTGAGCTCACAAAATCATGTGTTGTATGTAATCAAGGTTTAATGGATCTAGGGCTGTGCAGGACATTCCTTGTTCACAAAATGTTTACAAGCAGTAGCTTGGTAAAAGTCATCACCATTCTCTAGTCTTGATAAACCAGGGGCACAATGCACTGTGGAAAGCTGCAGGGACCTCTGCCCTGGAAAGCCATGCATTGTCCAAGGTTTCTCCCCATGTGATAGTCTGAAATATGGCCTCATGGGATGAGAGAGACCTGACTGTCCCCCAGCCTGACACCCATGAAGGATCTGTGCCGAAGTAGATTAGTAAAAGAGGAAAGTCTCTTGCAGTTGAGATAACGGAAGGCCACTGTCTCCTGCCTGCCCCTAGGAACTGAATGTCTTGGTATAAAACCCGATTGTACATTTGTTCAGTTCTGAGATAGGAGAAAAACTGCCCTATGGCAGGAGGCGAGACATGTTGGCAACAATGCTGCCTTGTTATCCTTTACTCCACTGAGATGTTTGAGCAGCGAGAAATGTAAATCTGGCCTACATGCACACCCAGGCATAGTACCTCCCCTTGAACTTAATTGTGACATAGATTCTTTTGCTCACATGTTTTTTTTTGCTGACCTTCTCCTTATTATCACCCTGCTCTCCTACCACATTCCTCTTGCTGAGATAATGAAAATAATAATCAGTAAAAACTGAAGGAACTCAGAGACCGGTGCCAGTGCAGGTCCTTGTTATGCTGAGGGCTGGTCCACTGGGCCCACTTTTCTTTCTCTATACTTTGTCTCTGTGTCTGATTTCTTTTCTCAGTCTCTCATCCCACCTGATGAGATATACCCACAGGTGTGGAGGGGCTGGCCACCCCTTCACACCTATGGGTATATCTCATCAGGTGGGTCACACAAATTAGGAAAATTTGCAGTAGAAAAGGAAACCCCATTTTTTGGGGAGAAATTCAATTTGGCTGCAGAAATTTACATAAGTAATTAGAAGCTGAATTCTACTCATCAAGAAAATGGGGAAAATATTTCTGGGGCATAGCAGAGAACTTCATGGCAGACCCTCCCATCACAGGCCTGGAGTTCTAAGAAAGAAAATGGTTTCACAGGCCAGGCCTAGGGCCCCCCATGCTCTGTGCAGCCTCAGGATATGATGTCCTTCATTCAAGCTGTTTCAGCTCCAGCCATGGCTAAATGGGGCCAAGGTATAGCTCAGGCCATTGCTTCAGAGGGTGCAAGCCCCAAGCCTTGGCAGCTTTTCTGGGGTGTTGAGCTTGCAGGTATACAGAAGTCAAGAACTGAGTTTTGGAAACCTCTGCTTAGATTTCAGAGGATGTATGGAAATACCTAGATGTCCAGGCAGAAGTTTCCTGCATGGGTGGGACCCTCATGCAGAACCTCTGCTAGGGCAGTCAGAAGGGAAATGTGGGGTTGAAGTCCTCACCCAGAGTCTCCACTGGGGCGCCACCTAGTGGAGCTGGGAGAAGAGGGCCACCATCCTCCAGACCCCAGAAAGGTAGATCCACTGGTAGCTTGCACTATGTGCCTAGAAAAGCTGAAGACACTCAATGCCAGACTGTACAGTAGCTGGGAGGGAGGCCCTACCCTGCAAAGTCACAAGTGTGAAGCTGCCAAATACCATGGGAACCCACTACTTGCATTAGCGTGACCTGCATGTAAGACATTAAGTCAAAGGAGACAATTTTGGAGCTTTAAGATTTGACTGCCCCTCTGGATTTTAGATTCGCATGAGGCCTGTAGCCCCTTTGTTTTTGCCAAGTTCTCCCATGTGGAATGGCTGAATTTACCCAATGCCTGTACTCCTATGTATTGAGGAAGAAACTAACTTGCTTTTGATTTTACAGGCTCATAGGTGGAAGGAACTTGCCTTCTGTCAGATAAGACTTCAGACTGTGGACTTTTGAATTAATGCTGAAATGAGTTAAGGCTTTGGGGGACTGTTGGAAAGGTATGCTTTGTGTTGAAATGTGAGGGCCTGAGATTTGGGAGGGGCCAAGTGTGGAATGATATGGTTTGTTTCCACCCAAATCTCACCTTGAATTGTAGCTCCCATAATTTCATGTGCTGCGGGAGGGACCTGGTGGGAGATAATTGAATCATGGGGGCAATTTTTTCCATACTATTCTTGTGGTAGTGAAGGAGTCTCAGTAGGTCTGATATTTTTTTTTTTTTTTTTTGAGACGGAATCTCACTCTGTCTCCCAAGCTGGAGGGCAATGACACACTCTCGGCTCACTGCAACTTCCACCTCCTGGGTTCAAGCCATTCTCCTGCCTCAGCCTCCTGAACAGCTGGGACTACAGGCACACGCTGGCACATCCAGCTAATTTTTTGTATTTTTTTAGTAGAGACGGGGTTTTACCATGTTACCTGGGCTGGTCTCGAACTCCTGAACTCAGGCAATCTGCACACCTTTGTCTCCCAAAGTACTAGGATTACAGGCGTAAGCCACCACACCTGGCCTAATCTGCTGATTTTATAAGGTAAACCCCTTTCATTTGGGTCTCAATGTTCTCTTGCTTGCCGCCTTGTGAGATGTGACTTTGCTGCTTCTTGCCTTCTGCCATGATTGCGAGGCTTCCCCAGCCATGTGGACCTGTGAGTCTGTTAAATCTCTTTCCTTTATAAATTACTCAGTCTTGGATGTGTCTTTATTGGCAGCATGAGAACAGACTAACACACTAACAAAAGAGAAATTTATAATATTGTCTGCTATACCACTTTTCAATTTCTTGAAGGTGGAGATTTTTAAACAGTAATTAACAAATAAAATAAACTTACAAAAATTGAGGGGGTAAAAATAATAGTAAAAAAAGGAGGGAGTCATAGGACTCATCTCATCAGAGTGGAAATCCTTAGATGGTTATTACAAAATAGGATGATTAAAATGAAAATTAATGTGGTTAAAATAAAGGTTTTAATACAATATCATCAGAAGTTGGGAGAATTAATGGAACCCCTAGAAAGTCCCAGAACCCTCAGACTTCCAAGCCAATCTACTCCATTTATCACAGTTTGGAGTAGTTTACAAAGCAAAAATGCAGAAATTATAATGTAAAAATTTATTAACTCTTTCCTCAGATAATATTGAGATATTAATCAAGATAAAAGTTTGCAAAAAGGCAAGCATCTCTTGGCTCAATCACCTTGTAGAGACACAAAACACATTGTCCTAATAGAGCCTAAGTAAAGGTTAATGAAATGAAGACAAAAGGTTATAGAAAAGTTGGTATATATCCACAAGCTTTATGTGAAGTAGTTACATCTCTTTTATCTGACAATACTATTAGAATGGACATTGTATCTAACTGGGAAATGTTTCCTACACCTAGTATTATACAATGGAAGGCATCTAAATTTGTCTTTAAATCATTATGAATTGGGCATTCTAAATAGAAGAAAGTAAGATATTCCATCCAAATTCATACAGTGTAGAATAGAAGCTGGAGTGCTGATAGAAAAAAATTCTCTGTTCAATAGCCCTATATCAAGCATAACTTATAACAATATCCTGTGAGTATCTCCCAGTGATAAATACTGGGATTTTGGAAAGGAGAATTTCCACTTGAGTGGCATTTACTACCTTGCAGTAGTACATTAATTGAAGCTATTCATAAAAGTTCATAAAATAACCTTGAAACATGAAATACCCATGATGTCTTGCATAATGTAAATGAAACACTCCAGTGGGCATAGCAGTACCCAGAAGAGTTTTGTACTACAATGGAAATTGTCTATATAGAATCAAATTTCCTCATGAATGCCTGAAGGAGATATTCCTAAGCTCAGAACCCCTTTTCTCCTAGGACTGATTCTGAAACTGTGTGAGGAGTTGCCTAATTCCACAGTGCTCTATAAATAGCTCGCAACTGACTGACAAAGATCTGCCAGGCTTGTAGATGGCACTTACAGGGTGAATGAACAAACTACTGCCATATTGATTCTTGTTTTCTAGTTCTTATGTCAATCCTTTAAAAAAAAAAGGTGTTTTTAAATTTTTTTTTATTTTTGGAATGTTCTCACTCTGTTGGCCAGGCTGAAGTGCATACAATTACAGTTTACTGCAGCCTGAGCCTCAAACTCCTAGGCTCAGATGATTCTCCAACTTCAGTCCCCCAAGTAGCTGGGTCTACCGGCATACATGGCCATGCCTGACATTTTTAAAAAGCTTTATTTGTAGGTATAGGGTCTCACTATAATGCCCTGGCTGGTGTTGAACTCCTAGGCTTAAGTCCTTCTCTCACCTTAACCTCCTAGAATGCCAGGATTATAGGTGTGAGCTGCTGCTGTATCTGGCCTGTAAATCCTTTTTTTTTTTTTTCTTGGTAAAAAGACTATGTTTTTAATGTCAGTAGCAAAACATGGAAGAAAAGTTTCCAAAAGCTAAGAGCTCAGGATTTAAAGCAGACAGCCTTGAGTCTTTGTGTTTTAGTCGCTGATCAGCTGCTACCAGCTATGTGATCTTTTATTATTATTATTATTATACTTTAAGTTTTAGGGTACATGTGCACAATGGGCAGGTTAGTTAAATATGTATACATGTGCCATGCTGGTGTGCTGCACCCATTAACTCATCATTTAGCATTAGGTATATCTCCTAAAGCTATCCCTCCCCCCTCCCCCCACCACACAACAGTCTCCAGAATGTGATGTTCCCCTTCCTGAGTCCATTTGTTCTCATTGTTCAATTCCCACCTATGAGTGAGAATATGTGGTGTTTGGTTTTTTGTTCTTGTGATAGTTTACTGAGAATGATGATTTCCAATTTCATCCATGCCCCTACAAAGGACATGAACTCATCCTTTTTATGGCTGCATACTATTCCATGGTGTATATGTGCCACATTTTCTTAATCCAATCTATCATTGTTGGACATTTGGGTTGGTTCCAAGTCTTTGCTATTGTGAACAGTGCTGCAATGATCATACGTGTGCATGTGTCTTTATAGCAGCATGATTTATAGTCCTTTGGGTATATACCCAGTAATGGGATGGCTGGGTCAAATGGTATTTCTAGTTCTAGATCCCTGAGGAATCACCACACTGACTTCCACAATGTTTGAACTAGTTTACAGTCCCACCAACAGTGTAAAAGTGTTCCTATTTCTCCACAACCTCTCCAGCACCTGTTGTTTCCTGACTTTTTAATGATTGCCATTCTAACTGGTGGAGATGGTATCTCATTGTGGTTTTGATTTGCATTTCCCTGATGACCAGTGATGATGATCTTTTTTTCATGTATCTGTTGGCTGTATAGATGTCTTCTTTTGAGAAGTGTCTGTTCATATCCTTTGCCCACTTTTTGATGGTGTTGTTTGTTTTTTTCTTGTAAAATTGTTTGAGTTCTTTGTAGATTCTGGATATTAGCCCTTTGTCAGATGGGTAGATTGCAAAATTTTTCTCCCATTCTGTAGGTTGCCTGTTCACTCTGATGGTAGTTTCTTTTGCTGTGCAGAAGCTCTTTAGTTTAATTAGATTCCATTCGTCAATTTTGGCTTTTGTTGCCATTGCTTTTGGTGTTTTAGACATGAAGTCCTTGCCCATGCCTATGTCCTGAATGGTATTGCCTAGGTTTTCTTAAAGGATTTTTATGGTTTTAGGTCTAACATTTAAGTCTTTAATCTATCCTGAACAAATTTTTGTAAAAAGTGTAAGGAAGGGATCCAGTTTCAGCTTTCTACATATGTCTGGCCAATTTTCCCAGCACCATTTATTAAATAGGGAATCGTTTCCCCATTTCTTGTTTTTGTCAGGTTTGTCAAAAATCAGATGGTTGTAGATGTGTGGTGTTATTTCTGAGGTCTCTGTTGTGTTCCATTGGTCTACAGCTCTGCTTTGGTAGCAGTACCATGCTATTTTTGGTTACTGTAGCCTTACAGTATAGTTTGAAGTCAGGTAGCATGATGCCTCCAGCTTTGTTCTTTTTGCTTAGGATTGTCTTGGCTGTGTGGGCTCTTTTTTGGTTCCATATGAACTTTAAAGTAGTTTTTTTTCCAATTCTATGAAGAAAGTCATTGGTAGCTTGATGGGAATAGCATTAAATCTATAAGTTACCTTGGGCAGCATGGCCATTTTCATGATATTGATTCCTTCTATCCATGAGCAAAGAATGTTATTCCATTTGTTTGTGTCCTCTTTTATTTTGACGAGCAATGCTTTGTGGTTCTCCTTGAAGAGGTCCTTCACATCCCTTGTAAGTTGGATTCCTAGGTATTTTATTCTCTTAGTAGCAATTGTGAATGGGAGTTCACTCATGATTTGGCTCTCTGTTGGTCTGTTATTGGTGTTTAAAAATGCTAGTGATTTTTGCACATCCATTTTGTATCCTGAGACTTTGCTGAAGTTGCTTATCAGCTTAAGGAGATTTTGGGCTGAAAATATAGGTTTTCTAAATATATAATCATGTCATCTGCAAACAGAGACAATTTGACTTCCTCTTTTCCTAATTGAATACTCTTATTTCTTTCTCTTGCCTCATTGCCCTGGCCAGATCTTCCAACACTATGCTGAAAAGGAGTGGTGAGAGAGGGCATTCCTATCTTGTGCTGGTTTTCAGAGGGAATTCTTCCAGTTTTTGCCCATTCAGTATGATATTGGGTATGGGTTTGTCATAAATAACTCTTAGTATTTTGAGATACATCCCATCAACACCTCGTTTATTGAGAGTTTTTAGCATGAAGCGTTGTTGAATTTTGTTGAAGGCCTTTTCTGCATTTATTGAGATAATCAAGTGGTTTTTGTCATTGGTTTTGTTTATGTTATGGATTACATTTATTTATTTGCTTATGTTGGACCAGCCTTGCTTCCCAGCTGACTTGATCATGGTGGATAAGCTTTTTGATGTGCTGCTGGATTCGGTTTGCCAGTATTCTATTGAGGATGCTTGCATTGATGTTCTTCAGGGATATTGGTCTAAAATTGTCTTTTTTGTTGTGTCTCTGCCAGGCTTTGGTGTCGGGATGATTTTGGCCTCATAAAATTAGTTAGGGAGGATTCTCTCCTTTTCTATTGGTTGGAATAGTTTTAGAAGGAATGGTACCAGCTCCTCTTTGTATTTCTGGTGGAATTCAGCTGTGAATCCATCTGGTCCTGGACTTTTTTTTGTTGGTAGGCTGCTAATTATTGCCTCAATTTCAGAGCCTGTTACTTGTCTATTCATAGATTCAACTTCCTCTTGGTTTAATCTTGGGAGGGTGCATATGTCTAGGAATTTATCCATTTCTTCTAGATTTTCTAGTTTATTTGCTTAGAGGTGTTTATAATATTCTCTGTTGGTAGTTTGTATGTCTGTGGGATTGGTGGTGATATCCCCTTTATCATTTTCTATTGAGTCTATTTGATTCTTCTCCCTTTTCTTTTTTATTAGTCTTGCTTGCAGTCTATCAATTTTGTTGATCGTTTCAAGAAGACAGCTCCAGAGTCATTGATTTTTTGGAGGTTTTTTTGGTCTCTATCTCTTTCAGTTGTGCTCTGATCATAGTTATTTCATGCCTTCTGCTAGCTTTTGAATTTGTTTGCTCTTGCTTCTCTAGTTCTTTTAATTGTGATGTTAGCATGTCAGTTTTAGATATTTCCTGCTTTCTTTTGTGGGCATTTAGTGCCATAAATTTCCCTCTACACACTGCTTTAAATGTGTCCTAGAGATTCTGGTACATTATGTCTTTGTTCTCATTGGCTTCAAAGAATATATTTGTTTCTGCCTTCATTTCCTTGTTTACCCAGTAGTCATGCAGGAGCAGATTGTTCAGTTTCCATGTAGTTGTGCAATTTTGAGTGAGTTTCTTAATCTTGAGTTCTAATTTGATTGCACTGTGGTCTGAGAGACTGTTTGTTATAATTTCTGTTCTTTTACATTTGCTGAGGAGTGCTTTACTTCCAATTATGTGGTCAATTTTAGAATAAGTGCGATGTGGTGCTGAGAAGAATGTATATTCTGTTGATTTGGGGTGGAAAGTTTTGTAAATGTCTACTAGGTCTTAAACTTAAAGTATATTAAAAAAAGAAAGTAAAAAGATGACAATCCATTTCATGAAAACACACAAAATTATATAACTCACTCATAGAGCCAATAGACAAAGGAGAAAGAAAAAAGAATCAAACTTTATCAGTATAGAAAACTATCAAACTGTCAAAAATAAGTAATAAGAGAGAAATTAAGGAATAAGGGATATACAAAATAAACAGAAAAAATAAAAGAATCAGCCTTTACCTATAAATAAATAAATAACTTGAAAATAAGTGGATTAGATTATACAACTCACAACATAAGACTAATGGATTAAAAAACAAGACCCAAGTATATACAGCCTAAAAGAAACTCATCTCACCTATAAAGTTACACATAGACTGCAATTGAAAAGATGAAATAGATATGCTGTGCAAACAGAAACCAGAAATAGCTACACTTACATCAGCAAAACACAAACTTTAAGCCAAAACTTTGAGAGAAAAAGAAAGACAATATGATAATAAATGAATCAATTGTTCAAAAAGACAAAAATGTAAATATAAATGCAAGCAACCATGAACCATTGAGATATATGAAGCAAATATTATTATACCTGAAAGGAGAGATAGAGCTAAGTCCAATAATAATTGAGGATGTCACCACCACCTCTTCAGCATTGGACAGATATTTAGAGAAAAAATCAACAGAAACACATGAGATTTAAACTGTACCATAGACCAAATTGAAGTAATTGACATTTACAGAACATTTTATCCAACAGCTGCAGAACATAAGATTCTTTTTATAGCACATATAGCATCCCCAGAACTAACCATATATGAGGACATTAAGCAAGTCTCAACAAATTTTAAAAAATAAAAATTTTACTAATTATTTTATCTGAACACAATGAAATAAATTATAAAATCAATGACAAGACAAAACTAGAAAAATTCATGAAAATTTAACAACGTATTCCTTATAACCAATAGGTAAAAAAAGAAACAATTTTAAAATTACTTAAAACAAGAAAAATTACATCATGCAATAGCAAAATCTATGAGATTCAACAGAAGCACTATTAAGAGACAAGTTTAGAACAAGAAATGCCTACATGAAAAAATTAGAAGGGTTTCAAATAAAAAATGTAATGATGTCTGTTAAAGAACTCAAAAAATAGGAACAAACCAAAACCAAAATCAGTATAAGAAAAGAAATACTACAAATTAGAGAGAAAAATTAGAGAGAAAAAATGAAATTAAGACTAAAAAAGATAAAACAAAATGCTAACTTTTTAAAAAGACAAAACCAGCAAGGCATTGACTAGACTAATAAAGAAAAAAAAGAAAATATCCAATTTAATAAAATCAAAAACAGAACAGGAAACTTCACAACTGATACAGAAATACAACACATCATTAAAGATTGTAATCAGCAACTATACAACAAATTTGAAAACCTAGAAGAAATGGATAAATTTCTTGACATATACATTAGACTAAGATAAAAACAACAAAAAATATAAATCTTGCACAGACTAATACTGAATAACAACATTAAATCGTAATGAAAAGCCCTCCAATAAATAAAAGTCCAGGACTAAATGGAGTCACAACTGTGTTCTACCAACTTTAAATTATTATGCTAACTACAGAAACCAGTTACAAAAAACACGTCTTGTGTGATTCCATTTATATGAAGCCCTCAACATTGGAAAATGTATAGAGACAGAAAGTAGATTAGAGGTTGTCCAGGGCTGAGGGATAAGTAGCTGCTAAGGATACAAGGTTAGTTAAGGATGATGAAATAATGTAAAATTGAACATCATGATAGTCACACAAATTCTGTGAAAATACAATGAACCACTGAATTGTCTTGGCTTTAAATTAGTAAACTGTATTATATGTCAAATAAATGTCAACAAAGCTTTTACAAAACAAACAAACAAAAATCCCTTGGACCATGATATCTAAGAAAGGCTGATTCAGCTGTGTAAGTACTTTAGGCCTATGCCAAGGAGACTGCAGACACAAAGCACCTCTTGCTATCCACTGTTCATAACATGATTCTAAACTTTCTTATATCACATAGGTGATTTGTATTTGCAAGATAATCACAACTTAAATGGAGAAAAGCATTTGTAATTGTTAAAAGAGATATTAAACACATCATATAACACAAGGTCATCTGGATTTCACTTTTTCCACTTGCCATGAAGATACTCTGACCATTCAAATAACGTACTTACATTGATATGTAGTAGTATATTTTAAATTCTTGACAATCTCTTCTTTAATATAAGCAAGATAAATGGTAGAGGGATAAAATTTGAAAGAAAATATCGCATTTAATCAGGATGTCTATGAAATGAATTTCAGCTCTACTATAGCTACTGCTGAGTTTTTCCTCAGCTCTGGAAGTCATGAAAAGGTGCTGATGTAGCTATGGAATACAGTCATTAGATCGACTTAGAGGCAAAACTGGATGAACTTATCCAGATGAGTCGTGAGATCATTGTGAGACCATCGGCTTCCATTTTTCTTGATCTCAGCAAACCATTTGCTATTACCTTGGAATTTAATTCTATATCTTTATTGAAAGAAAACTTAAAGGATTATTGTCTCAGTCAGGTAATAAATATAATTTGTGGAAAGATATATTTTAGACATTTATTTCATTCATGAAAAAATATTTTTCAAATATTTTATTTCTTTTAAAAGCTCTGTCAAGATGTTGTTTTACAAATAGAGAAGTACTGCATGCTCATGGATTGGAAAAGTAAATATTGTGAAAATGACCATACTGCCCAAAGCAATCTACAAATTCAATGCAATTTCTATTGAATTATCAATGTCATTTATAAGAGAATTATAAAATACAATTCTAAAGTTTATGTGGAACTGAAAAAAGAACCCAGATTACCAAGGAAATCCTGAGCAAAAAGAACAAACTGATGGCATAACATTACCTATCTTCAACATATACTACAAAACTGTAGTAACCAAAACAGCAAGGTACTGGTATAAAAGTAGACACATAGACCAATAGAACAGAATAGAGAACCCCAAAATAAAGCCAAATACTTAAAACCAACTGTTCTTCAATAAAACAGACTCAAACATGCACAAAGGAAAGGACACCCTATTCAAAAAATTGTGATAGAAAAAATGGATAGCCACATGCAGAAGCATGAAACTGGATGACTATCTCTCATCATATACAAAAACTAACTGAAGGTGGATTAAAGACTTAAATGTAGAAGAAAATATAGGAAATACTCTTTTGGACATTGACCTAGGCAAAGAATTTATGACTAAAGACACAAAAAGAAAAGCAACAAAACCAAAATAAAGGAATGTGACTTTAAAAACCTTCTGCACAGCAAAAGAAATAATCAACAGAGTAAACAGACAACCTACAGAATGGGAGAAAATATTTACAAACTCTATATCTGACAGAGGATTACTAATCAGAATCAACAAGGAACTCAAACAAATCAGCAAGAAGAAACAATCTTATAAAAAATGGGCAAATGACATGAATAGACATTTCTCAAAAGAAGATATACAAATGGTCAACAAATATGGAAAAAAGCTGAACATCAGTAACCATCAGGGAAATGCAAATTAAAACCACAATGAGATATCACCTGACTAATTACCCTCATCAGAATGATTGTATTTTAAAAGTCAAAAAAAGTAGATATTGGTGCAGATGTGGTGAAATGGGAACATTTAAACACTGTTGGTGGGAACATAAACTAGCACAACCTCTGTGAAAAGCTGCATGGAGATTTCTCAAATAACAAAAAGTAGGTAAAATATTTGATCCAGTAATCTTACTACCAGTTACCTACACAAAGGAAAGGAAGTCATTATATTAAAAAACATCTGCACTCATATGTTTATTGCAACAAACTTCACAATTCCAAAGATATGGAATCAACCTAAGTGCTCATCAACAGATGAGTGAATAAAGAAAATGTGATCTATATATCACACAGATATACACGGCCACATCTCACAGGAAAAATTCCAGAAAATCCATGGGAACTTCCCCTTACCTCAGCGCCTTTGGGGACTTTGACCAAAACTAGGATGGCTGCATCAGTAGGGAAAAGATGCTTTCCTTTTCCTGTGCTTCAGCTCCTTGCTGGGAGTCTACACAGGCTTTGTACACAGTTTCCAGGAGGGCAACTCCTAGAGTCCAGTAGCCTGCTGCCTCTGTGAAGCCCTGATCCTGGGCATCTATAAGCAGGGCCTCAACTGCCAAGCCAGTGGTATGAGCTGTCACCAGCAGTGCAAGGATCACCTGTAAGTTGAGCACCAGTGCAGGCCCCAGAGTGTGAGCCTGGAGCAGTCTCCACCTCACCCTCACACACCCATACCCACTAACATCACACCTTCAGCTTCTCCCTGCCCTGCCATGGCAAACGAGACTCCCAGCCTCCAGAGATTCATGAGGAGGAGATACAGATGGTGAAGGATCGGGTGTTTGACAACTGCTTGTAATTGATGCTATGATTGGATCAAGGGCTCATTCCTGCCTTGGAGAAAAGACTTGAACCAGAGCAGGGAGCCTGGGGATGCTGGGACAGAAGGTTGGGGCTGAGGGCAGAATGTGATGGTGGCATGCAGCTAAGGGCAGGGCCAGGGCAGGTGTCCCTAAGATTGTACCAACTTTTGTGAATATTTGTATTTTCCTCGTGGAATAAAAAGGCTCATGTAATTAATCTCCATATATATATACATTCATATATATATGTATATATATATACAGAGAGAGAGAGTAGTATATACATACACAGCATGTATGCATATATACTCCCTTTTTTCTGGGAGTTTTTCCACTCATTTCTATTCACCAATGCAATGCCTTTGTGCCACGTATGTGAAGAAATTTTCGTCTGCTCTAGCAAAGACCTTATCTGGCACAGAAGCTGTCAGGGAAACAATTACTTGGTTGAATTTGCAGGAGGGAAAAGGGGAGACTTCTTTGAGATCCCTGGTATTTTTTATGAAGACTTTATATGGCTTACCCTGTGAGAAATGTTAAATTTCTGGGCAATCCTTGGCTAACCAGATCTGTATATTAGTAGTATGTTCCAAGTTGTTCAGCAGAACAGCAGACAAATTATTTTTATTTTTAATTTCAATACTCTTTGCTTTAGAAACAATTTTGCTGTGGCACTTCCTAGTGTGTGACTCTGTGTTGAAAAGGGCTGGAACTCAGGCTGCGTAGGCATGCATATTTCATTTATCTGGTCTTCAACTTAAACATTCACCTCTATAAAACTCCTCTGTAATTCTGAGGTAATTCCCCTTTTTTTGATGGAGTTCAAAAATTGCTGACTTGCACTGTTGGGAAATCATCACTGACTGTGATTTCATTTTTCCATACTTTTATATTTACATCTAACTGCTTTTTCTGTTCAGTGGGAGACAAGCAGTTGGAACCAACCTTCTGAGCTTCTTCAAAAAGGCTATCAACAAAATATTCACAATTTGTTTGTTGATTGTCACTGAGAGATTGATTGTCAGATCCTGTTTCACAAACCCATTCTTTTTTATACTTTTGAGATTATCTACCTCTTTCATTCTCTTGTGTCTTATTCTGGGCAGGGTCTCCTGGCCTCAGCCTCAGTCAGCTCAGGGGCCATGAGCATCCTTTGGCCCTGGGCTCCGCCTGGCTGCAACCCTTTGAACTGGGAGCCTGCTGCTCCAGACCTCCTTAGGTTCTGCCGCGGCAAGCTAGGATACTGACGACCTCTCTAGGTCTCTGCCAGGCACCAGACACCAAAAGTGTGCTGATGCAGGCTCAATTGATTTGCTTTTAAATTGGTAATTAAACCTACACCTTTATCTAAAGATCATTTGGAAGATTTTGTTCTCATACTTGGTCAGATAATAAACAAATGATTTGTCAAAAGATACATTTTAGAAACATTTTATGAATTCAAAAAATTTGAGGGAAATATTTGGGTTGTTCTAGAAGCTCTGTCAAGATGTAGTTTTAATCAAGAAACTTATGTCAAAAGTTTAAGAATCAAGCCTTAATATTATTCTTGCAGATGTCCTTGGTAAAATCTACTGGTGGGGATAATTAAAATACACATTGTATATACTTTGTATTTCCTTTTTGGCCTTTTTTTTTTTTTTTTTTTAATGGAGTCTGTCATCCAGGCTGGAGTGCTAGAGTGCAGTGGCACAATCTTCGCTCACCACAACCTCTGCCTTCCAGATTCAAGCAATTCTCATGCCTCAGCCTCCTGAGTAGCTGGGACTACAGGTGTGCCCCACCACGCCTGGCTGATTTTTTGTATTTTTATTAAAGATGGGGTTTCATCATGTTGGCCAGGCTGGTCTTGAACTCCTGACCTCAGGTGATTTCTCCACCTCAGCCTCCCAAAGTGCTGGGATTACAGGTATGAGCCCCTGTGCCCAGCCCAGTGTGGAGCTTCTATTCCCTCCTTTCTATGTACCTGTGGTTCTGTCAGAATTAAGTGATCAAATAACATTAATGGAGAAGGTAAAAATGTATGATAAGATATCAGAAAGATAGTGGGATAGAAAGCCAGTAACTCATGTCTCCCCTTGCAACAACAAGAATTTTTCACACAACCACAGATAAAAGACTCTTTAGTTTTGGTATTCAGGTAGGGTGTTGTGAAACCCCTGTGTAGCCCAAGATCTAGCAAGGGCATTTTGAGAATACATACCAGAACTCAGGTATTAGACTCACTTATAATGCCAGAAACAGCCCCATTTCCCAAAAAGCTTGTCTACAACCCTGTTTGGCCTTGAGCCTGTAATCAAAATTATCTTCCCAGGAGTCCAGGAGGAATCATTCTCACTAGTGCCTTAGCAGAAAAGCTTATCTGTCCACCAACATTGGTCTCAGCAGCAGAATTGACAGTTATCTTGTAACTCAGGGGCAACCCCTTCAGTTGTGGTGCCAGATTATTACTGCTTGGGCAAGGACATAGAAGGAGACTCACCCATGTCTTTCAGTCCAGTAATTACCTGTCCATCTGAGTGTGTGACAGGCCTGTCAATCTTCATTCAAACAGAAATTATGAGGAAGCCTAGTTTCAGCTCTAGCATTTCTTGCTGCAGTTGGAGAACTATCCTACACACATAGGAAATTGCTGGGAGTTGCTTGTCCACCTGCTAATGAGGTAGGCTGACCATCCTCCTTCTGCAGTGAATCCCTGGGGATCCCAGCCCCAGCTCCAACCTTCCTTTCTGCAGTCAGGGACCTTCCCTGCTCATGCAGAAAACTATTGGGAAACACATGTGCCTGGGCCACCATCCAGGCTCACCAGTCTCTGCTCCCAGAGCATATTCTGGGAGTGGGAAAGGCAGTCACAGCTCCAACCCCTCTTGCTACATTCAAAGAACTGCTTCTGCTTTTCAAGAAAGACAAAAGAGACAAGAGACAAAAGAGCAGAAGGCTATTCAAAGAAATAGTAGCAGAAAACTTTCATAACTTGGAGAAGATATAAACATCCAGGTAGAGTTAGGTAAAATAAACCAACAAGATACAACATAAATAAGATTACTCTAATATATATTATAATCAAACTCTCAAAAGTCAAAGACAGCTGCTGAAAGCAGAAAGATAAAAGAAGTAAAATGCATGTAAATGAATTACAAGACATCTGGCAACAGACTTCTCTGGAGAAACCTTGTCAGCCACGATAGTGTCAGACAATACATTCAGAGTGCCTAAGGTAAAAAAAAAAACAAAAAACCTGCCAATCAAAAATACTGTATCCAGTATTAGAAATGCTATCCTTTAGAAATGAAGTAGAGATAAAGACTTTCCAGACAGGCTGAGTAAATCTAGCATCACCAGACGTGTCCTACAAGAAATGCAAAAATGAGTTATTCAAACTGAAGGGAAAAGATGTTTCTGCATAACAAGAAATCATCTGAAGATAGAAACTTCACTGGAAAATGTAAGCAGGAAGACAAATTCAGAATACTTTAACACTGTAATTGTAGTGTGTAAACCACTTATATCTTCAGTATAAATACTAAAAGATAAAACAATAGAAAGTAATAATAACTACAACAATTTATTAAGAGATTGGAAATAAAAGAATGTAAATTGTGGCATCAAAAACTTAAAATACAAGGAAATATTGCAGTGAAAGTATACAGGGGTTTTTGTTTGTTTGCTTCTCTTTCAAATCGAAGATAATTGTATTGGTTTAAAATAACTTTTTATAAGATATTTTTCTCTCCGTTCCAAGATGGCCAAACAGGAACAGCCCTGGTCTGCAACTCACAGCATGATCAAAGCAGAAGATGGGTGGTTTCTGCATTTCCAATGGAGGTACCTCGTTAATCTCTTTGGGACTGGATGGACAGTGGGTGCAGCCCATGGAGGGCAAGCTGAAGTGTAAGGGGTCAGGGTGTTTCCCTTTCCCAGGAAGGGAAGCTGTGACAGACTGTACCTGGAAAAATGGGGCACTCCTGCCCAAATATTGCACTTTTCCCAGGGTCTTAGCAACTGGCAGACAAGGAGATTCTCTCCCGTGCCTGACTTGGGGGGTCCCATGCCCATGGAGCTTTGCTCACTGCTAGCACAGCAGTCTGAGATTAAATTGTGAGGCAGCAGCCTGCCTGCAGGAGGGGCATCCATCATTGCTGAGGCTTGAGTAGGTAAACAAAGCAGCAGAGAAGCTTGAACTGGGTGGAGTACATGGAAGCTCAGCAAGGCCTACTGCCTCTAGACTCCACCTTTGTGGACAGGGCATAGCTGAACAAAAAGCAGCAGACAACTTCTGCAGACTTAAATGTCCCTGTCTGACAGCTCTGGAGAGGGCAGTGGTTCTCCCAGCATGGAGTTTGAGCTCTGAGAACAGACAGACTCCCTCTTCAAGTGTGTCCCTGATCCCTGTGTAGCCTAACTGAGAGACACCTCCCAGTAGGGGCCAACGGACACCTCATATAGGTGGGTGTGTCTCTGGGATGAAGCTTCCAGAGGAAGGATTGGGCAGCAATATTTGCTGTTCTGCAATATTTGCTGTTCTGCAGCCTCCACTGGTGATACCCAGGCAAACGGGGTCTGGAGTGGACCTCCAGCAAACTCCAACAAACTTGCAGCTGAGGGACCTACCTGTTAGAAGGAAAACCAACAAACAGAAAGGAATAGCATCAACATCAACACAGAGGACATCCACATCAAAACCCTATCTGTAGGTCACCAACATCAAAGACCAAAGGTAGATAAAACCACAAAGATGGGGAGAAACCAGAGCAGAAAAGCTGAAAATTCTAAAAATCAGAATGCCACTTCTCCTCAAAAGGATCGCAGCTCCTCACCAGCAACAGAACAAAGCTGGACAGAGAATGACTTGATGAGTTGATAGAAGTAGGCTTCAGAAGGTCATTAATAACAAACTTCTCCAAGCTAAAGGAGCATGTTTGAACTCATCGCAAGGAAGCTAAAAACCTTGAAAAAAAGATTAGACAAATGGATAATTAGAATAAACAGTGTAGGGAAGACATTAAATGACCTGATGGAGCTGAAAACTGTGGCACAAGACTTCATGACACATGCACAAGGTTCAATAGCTGATTCAAGCAAGTGGAAGAAAGGGTATCAGTGATTGAAGATCAAATTTATGAAATAATTTTGAGAAGACAAGGTAAGAGAAAAAAGAAGAAAAAGAAATGAACAAAGCCTGCAAGAAATATGGGATTATGTGAAGAGACCAAATATACATTTGATTGGTGCACCTGAAAGTGATAGGGAGAATGGAACCAAGTTGGAAAACACTCTTCAGGACATTATCCAGGAGAACTTCTCCAACCTAGAAAGGCAGGCCAACATTCAAATTCAGGAAATACAGAGAACACCATAAAGAGACTCCTTGAGAAGAGCAACCCCAAGACACATAATTGTCAGGTTCACCAAAGTTGAAATGAAGGAAAAAATGTTAAGAGGAGCCAGAGAGAAATGATGGGTTACCCACAAAGGGAAGTCCATCAGACTAACAGCATATCTCTTGGCAGAAACTCTACAAGCCAGAAGAGAGAGGGGGCCAATACTCAACATTCTTAAAGAAAAGAATTTTTAACCCAGAATTTCATATCCAGTCAAACTAAGCTTCATAAGTGAAGGAGAAATAAAATACTTTACAGACAAGCAAATGCTGAGGATTTTGTCCCCACCAGAACTGCCTTAAAAGAGCTCCTGAAGGAAGTACTAAATATGGAAATGAACAACTGGTGCCAGCCACTGCAAAAACATGCCAAATTGTAAAGACCATCGATGCTAGGAAGAAACTGCATCAACTAACAGGCAAAATAACTAGCTAACATCACAATGACAGGATCAAATTCACACATAACAATTTTAACCTTAAAGGTAAATCGGTTAAATGCCCCAATTAAAAGACAAAGACCAGCAAATTGGATAAAGAGTCCAGACCCATCAGTGTGCTATATTCAGGAGACCCATCTCACATACAGAGACACACATAGTCTCAAATAAAGTGTTGGAGGAAGATCTAACAACCAAACAGAAAACAAAAAAAGCAGGGGTTGCAATCCTAGTCTCTGATAAAACAGACTTTAAACAAGCAAAGATCAAGAGACAAAGAAAGCCATTACATAATGATAAACGGATCAATTCAACAAGAAGAGCTAACTATTCTAAATATATATGCACCCAATACAGGAGCACCCACATTCACAAAGCATGTCCTTAGAGACCTAAAAAGAGACTTAGCCTCCCACACAATAGTAATGGGAGACTTTAACACCCCACTGTCAGTATTAGACATATCAACAAAACAGAAGGTTAACAAGGATATTCAGGACTTGAACTCAGCTCTGCAACAAGCAGACCAAATAGACATCTACAGAACTCTCCACCCAAACATCAACAGAATATACATTCTTCTTGGCACCACATCACTCTTATTCCAAAATTGGCCACATAGTTGGAAGTAAAGCCCTCTGCAGCAAAAGTAAAAGAACAGAAATAACAACAAACTGTCTCTCCGACCACAGTACCATCAAATTAGAACTCAGGATTAAGAAACTCACTCAAAACCACACAACTACATGGAAACTCAACAACCTGCTCCTGCATGACTACTGTGTAAATAACAAAATGCAGGCAGAAGTAAAGATGTTCTTTGACACCAATGAGAACAAAGACACAATATACCAGAATCTCTGGGACACATTTAAAGCAGTGTGTAGAGGGAAATTTATAGCACTAAATGCCCACAAAAGAAAGCAAGAAAAATCTAAAATCAACACCCTAACATCACAATTAAAAGAACTAGAGAAGCAAGAGCAAATACATTCAAAAGCCAGCAGAAGGCAAGAAATACCTAAGATTAGAGCAGAACTGAAGGATATAGAGACACAAAAAAACCCTTCAAAAAATCAACGAATCCAGGAGCTGGTTTTTTGAAAAGATCAACAGCAAGTATTGTAGAACAGAAAACATTGCTGCCTGATCCTTCCTCTGGAAGCTTAGTCTCAGAGGGGCACCTGATTGTATGAGGTGTCAGTCGGCCCCTACTCAGAAGTGTCTCCCAGTTAGGCTACCCAGGGGTCAGAGACCCATTTGAGGAGGCAGTCTGTCCATCTCAGAGCTCAAACACCATGGTGGGAGAACCACTGCTCTCTTTAAAGCTGTCAGACAGGGATGTTTAAGTCTGCAGAAGTTTCTGCTGCCTTTTGTTCAGCTATGCCCTGCCACCAAAGGTGGAGTCTACAGAGGTAGGCAGGCCTCCTTGAGCTGTGGTGGGCTCCACCCAGTTTAAGCTTCTTGGCTGCTTTGTTTACCTACTCAAGCCTCAGCAATGGTGAATGCCCCTCCCCTAGCCAGTCTGCCTCCTTGCAGTTGGATCTTGGACTGTTGTGCTAGCAGTGAGCAAGGCTCCATGGGCATGGGACCCGCTGAGCCAGGCATGGGTTATAATGTCCCGGTGTGCTGTTTGCTGAGACCATTGGAAAAGTGCAGTATTAAGGCGGGAGTGTCCCGATTTTCCTGGTAGAGACTGTCATGGCTTCCCCTGACTAGGAAAGGGAAATCCCCCAACCCCTTACACTTCCAAGGTGAGGCGATGCCCTGCCCTGCTTCAGCTTGCCTTCCATGGGCTGCACCCACTGTCCAACCAGTCCCAGTGAGATGAACTAGGTATCTCAGTTGAAAATGCAGAAATCACCTGTCTTCTGTGTTGATCATGCTGGGAGCTGCAGACCAGAGCTGTTCCTATTCAGCCATCTTGGTTCATCACTGTAGACACGTTTCAAAGGAAGATACACAAGCAGCCAACAAGCATATGAACAAAAAGGTCAATATCACTGATCATTAGGGAAATGCAAATTGAAACCACAGTGAGATACCACTGATCATTAGATAAATGCAAATCAAAACCACAGTGAGATGCTATTTCACACTAGTTAGAATGGCTATAATTAGTCAAAAAATAGCAGATACTGGTGGGGTTGCAGAGAAAAGGGAACACTTATACACTGTTGGTGGGAGTGTAAATTAGTTCAACCATTGTGGAAAGAGGTGTGGTGATTACTCAAAAAGCTAAAAGCAGAACTACCATTTAACCCAGCAATCCTATTACTGGATATATGCCCAAAGGAATATATATCATTCTACCATAAAGACACATGTACATTTATGTTCATTGTAGCACTGTTCACAATAGCAAAGACATGGAATCAACCTAAATGCCCACAGTGGTAGACTGGATAAAGAATATGTGGTACATATATACCATGGAATACTATGCAGCCATAAAAAAGAATGAGATCATGTCCTTTGCAGGAACATGGATGGAGCTGGAGACCATTATCCTTCGCAAACTAACACAGGAACAGAAAACCAAATGCTGCATGTACTCACTTATGAGGAGGAGCTAACTGATGAGAACACATGGATGCAAAGAGGCAATAGACACTAGGGTCTACTTGAGGGTGGAGGGTTGGGGAGAAGAATAGAATCAGAAAAAATAACTATTGGGTCCTAGGATTTGTGCCTGGGTGATGAAATAGTCTGCACAACAAACTCCCATGACAGGAGATCACCTATATTAGAAGCCTGGACTTTTACCCCTGAAGCTAAAGTATGTTTTATTTAAAAAAAATCTTAAGAAAGAAACGTAAAGTCAAAAGTTTTGTGAATATTATGTCAAAATTATGTGATCATTTTGCTGCTGTTCCTTTTTTAAAAAATGCATTTTTTTCTCTCTCTGTAAAATAATAGTGTTCCCTTTCCAATGGAAACATACTTTCAGATCCTAATCACTGGGGTAAACATTCTTTTTAAAACTATTGTTTACAAAAGTAAAAATCTGACTTTGTCCATGCAGATCAGATATTGACAAGTATTTTTCAACAACATAATTTTAACCTTATGACATCAGTTTTAATAGCAGTCATTATACTATTATTCCAGGTGATTCATGGGACACCTGGGTACTCTGTGTAATGGAAGTTATCTGTAGCCACACTTAATATGACATGTTCAATGTTTTGTCTCACAAGCTTACTGCTTAGAGTCTTCTTCATCCACCCAATATTGAAGTAATGAAATGGCTGTTAATAGATTCATCACTGATCTCATTCTGTGACATCTTTATCAGAATAATATAAAATCAATGTAAGAAATTTTGTGAAATTATGAAAATTTAGGAAAAAATAAATTTCATTTATAAAATCTGTGTGCTTTCATTATGGTTTACTGTATTTATACAACTCAATGTACATATATTATTTTTATATAAAAATTTTTTTATCTCATTGCATATGTCTTTTCTTCTGACACAAAAATTGTGATATTTTTCTGTTCATCATTTTGTTCCATAGTATTCAACAATACCTGTACTATGGCTGACAGTGTAATTTAACATTTTTTGATAAAATAATTGTAATGGCATGGTATACACATTGTATAGATTTTAAATCATTTCTCAATGTAAAATACTTGAATTATCTCCAGTGTTTATTTTATGAATGTCTGCCAGAAATATTGAATCTGACCATCATGATTTAGTTGTTCTCTGTATAGTTTCATATGAGTATATTACAAAGCCAATGTCTATATGCATTTTTATAATACTTAATACTTTTCCCCAAGTGTCTGATTCTTTTAAAATATGTAAACATTATCTGAGAATCTAATACATAATGGAAAAGCAAGCAAATTTGTGACAAAAATTATTTTATGTAAGAAAGAAGCAGAGGACAGGCTGCACAACTATTGACTTGGATTCGAAAATATCTTCTGCAAATGAATAACCACAGCTAGTATTAGTATTTATCACTATTGTACTAATAGTCATTCTTGCCCTTGTCTTCCTTCTCCACCTACTTTCTTCCCCCTTCTAATGGCACCATCACTTTCCTCTAATGTGAATGGGGAAATTTTTTGAGAATAAGGTTAGAGTGCATAGAATTTTCATTGGTCTTACCTCTGCCTTTGTCCTTTGGGAAATTACCACATAGAGCCTATGCAATTTTCATTCAACATAAACATTGGGATTTAAATCGACTAAGATTTCAGTTTTCTGTTGCTGCTAATAAGAAGGTAGACAAAAAGATCTCTTAAAGATTATATAATAAAGTAGTGAGGAATGCTTGCTTTCTACTTATGTCTCAAAACAATAACATTAAAGTAAAATATATGAGGTTCTTTTGTTTCTTCATAAGGAAGATCATCCTATATCCTGACAGAACTCTTTTGTAAATCTCAGTGTAGTTTTCAGATGCAAGTGGTAGACATTATTT
Source organism: Pongo pygmaeus (assembly GCF_028885625.2). Lineage (NCBI taxonomy): Eukaryota > Metazoa > Chordata > Mammalia > Primates > Hominidae > Pongo > Pongo pygmaeus. The sequence continues at coordinate 80,298,433 of NC_072376.2, forward strand.
AGATCTTACTATATATGCATTGTTCATTTTTTTTTGGTGCTTCTCGTTCAGGCAGCTGTGATGATGATTCCCAGGTTTCTCAGAGATTTTTACTGAGGTGTCCTATAGGCTTGGCAAAAGGCAGAAAACATTAAAAGGGTAAGCTGACCCTTTTATGCTCTAAGATATAAACCTCTGGGATCTCACTGACTAATGTTTTAAATGCTAGAGTGAAAGCAAGTAAACATTGGCTTTGGCTGCGAATATTCTGGTGGCACACATTTATGTCATTGAGGAATAGTGTACCTTGAAAAGCCTTAACCCTTACACCGTTAGCATTTCATCTTGTTCATCTGACTGCCCAAACATCTATATTTAAACAAGTCCACAGGGGATCTGTTCTCTAGGACTTTGCTGGAGAACCTTGATGTGTTGGCAAACTGTTCCTATTAATATAAAAATTATATCTCAAGTGGCTGGCATATGTTAACTAATGGATACTATTAATAGTAATAACAAAAATAAAAATCATTACAATATTACTACTATTTGAATCACTATGTACCAGAGACATTTTAAGTGTTTTATCTGTATTAAGAATATTTTCAACACAACACAATAGGAATTAATTGCCATTATTATAGAAGTAGGCATAATTATCTCTATCAACATTCTAGTCCACTTTTCCATTATCTGTTGCATAAACTCATGCAAAATCTTCTAAATGATCTCCACTTTTCACAATCTGGCCTTTTTGCAATGTAATCCATTGACAACATTGAGAGCTTTTAAAAGAAAGGAAATCTGATCATATCTCTCCATTTCTTAACGCTGTGCAGTAGCTCCCCTTTGCCCTTAATAGACACTTTGATCTCCTTATAATTATATTGCTTCAATTTACCTCTCTAGTGACATCTGCTACTTTACTCAGCTTTTTCCTGCATACTAATTAGAAATCTTGGGAACTGCCTTTACTTCACCACCTGCTGTTCTTTTTGTGTTTTCCTCTCCCTCTCATTTTTTCACCTATTCCTGCACATTATTGAGGACTCACTTTATCAATGACTTTGAGATCTCTTCTAGATGTTTCCTTAGCATTGTGATCTTATAACACTTTTAGACTTTTCCTTTTTACTTGCTTATAGTCTATCTTTCAAAGTACAATGTAAGGCATGAGGGAGCAGAAAGTGCCGACATTTCTTCTCTGAAAATCGAGCACTTATCTGTGGTTTGTGCTGATCACTTCATAAACATTCTTTGAAGGAATGACTTATACTTTTTTTTTACATTGCACAATGAAGACTTTCATTGAATCAACCCTGTTTTCAGAGTCTCTTTAGTATCCCTCTTTGATATTTAATGACACTAAAGTTTACACAGTTGTGATGATATAGAAACATATGAGATTCTAATGGTAGGTCGCTGTCCTCGACCTCCCGTATTTCTCTTATTGTGAGTCAAACACTCTGAATGAAAACATATCTGCCTATTCCTTCTGAAATGCATAGCAAATAAATCAAATGGGAATACATTTACCTTAGGCAGGATTTTGGCTGGTTTACAGTAGAGTTCCCCCACAAAATCGACATTTGGTAAGAGTGGGTGAAGAAATTCAAAATCCCAGTACATTTGAATGAGCCACATTTCAGCTTTCCCCATTATCTGAAATAATGTAGATTAATAAAATAAATATATACATATCTTTTTATATAGAAGCATAACAATTTTCATACATTGCGTGTTAGTTATACATAAGGAAAGCAAAGTGTTCAGATAATTAAGAGGAAATTACATATTTAATGTAACATTAGTATATTCACAATCACAAATAGTTATTGAAATAAGCCACTATGGACTTAAATATGCATTTGTTTCCTCTCTAAAGCTGCAGTGGTAACCAATATACATTTAAACAGATCTTTGAGCTCCACGATTAATTAATCTTACTATACTCATAAAAAAAGCTTTCTACAAAGCGCAAAATCTAGTTTCCACAATTTATCAAGTCAGTCCCTTGATTCTTGGTTCTCCAAGTGAACTGTGTTTTCTGAGAGTATGGCTGAAATCCTTGAACATACTACTGCTTCTAGTTCATGTTAAGATTTTAACAATATTAGTTGTAAAATACATACATTTAAAAATGATAGCTAGTATATTTTCAGAATTTATTGAAACAGATATGTGCTCCCCCTTAACTTGGCCCATATTTTCCCTAATAAAGAGATGTAGTATAATAAAATATAGATTAAAAGCTTGAATGTTCACTTTCAACAAGGTTTTAGTTCACAAAGCCAATAATTTCCAAGTTGTTAGTGAACAATGTACAAACACTAGAAAACTCAAATTTTAGGTTTCTGTTTCTGAAATAGAGCCAGTACACCTCTCAACTGTGAAGCAATCCTTCTGTTTATAGAGAAAAATATTTTAATACCTAAATAAGAAAACTGAGGTACACAAAGAGAAAGAACTTTCTCAATGCTGCATTAATAGTTATGCTAGAAATATGTGTGGCTCCTCATCTAAATGTCTGCCTTCATCAAGTTGTTTATTGATATATGTATTGCCTTTTTAAAGATGAAAAAAGTATAGTAAGATACATATGTAGTTGCTTAAAGAAATCATAAGCGCTTTACTTCATAGTTCTTTTTTTTTTTAAATTCTTGTACCGTCCTATAGGAGTGATGGTCAAAGGGTTCTAACTGAGCCTATAATATCAACATTTCTATAATATTTGTGAGATTGATAGATCATCTTACATTTGCAATTCATCATTTCATTTAAAAAACACTATCCTCTTACATTATATACACTCACCTTCAAAGGCAAAAGGAAAGTTAGGACTTATTAACTATTGATTAGAAACATGACTTACCTAGAACTTCACTGTAAAACTTCTCCCACTTCTCGTATCAAATGTTTGAAACCAAATGTCAAAATAAAGCACATGTATTAGATTTTTAATCCTCTCCACGAATGTCATTTTATCACTTAATTCTGACAGAACAACAGGTATGTGGGAAGTGGGGAATAGAAGTCCTCCACTATACTTCTCAAGTGTGTAGCCAGGAGACTGTCAACAAAGGACATGTATTTAACATGCCCTTAACATGCTCAGCTAGCAGTTCACCACAGGGACCAAAGGCATCTGCAAGAACAACATCAAACTTTGACTCTTGTAGTTTTGTCATAATTTTCTTGTTCAAAACTACATCTTTACAGAGATTATTAGCACAGTCTGTAGATTCCCAAAAGAGTTCTTGTGCTTGGAAAAATATGACCAAAATGCATCTTTTGGAAGATCATATATCCATCTATTGATCATTTTCACAAAAAGACCTTCAAAATTATTTTTAATTAGAGATGTTGGATGAACCTAAAATTTAATAGCAGATGATTTACTAGGGTGAATAATAACGGAAGTCGGAGATGACAGTACAGTCATCTTATGGCCTCTCCAAACAAGTTCATCCAGGATTGTCTTTATATCATCCAATGGCTGTATTCTGTGGGCCACACCAGCACCTTTCCACAACTCCCAGAGCTAAAGTAACAACTGAGTTGTGTCGGGAGAATATTTGACATCAATTTCACAGTCCTCCTGGTGCAATGCAATGTTTCTTTTCAAATCGCTGTTTCTTTCTGTCTTTCTCATACTTACATCTGAAGATAAATCAATCAAGTGAAAGTATAACTGCTACAATTCAAAGTAGCAGTTACCATATAATTTCTAAATTACCATAGGAATTGTCTGTTACCATATAATTTCTAAATTACCATAGGAATTTCCAGATTGTTTTTCACAGTGGTTGCTTCATTTTCCATTCTCACCAGCAATGTATAAGAATTTTAATGTCTTCCCAACCTTGCCAACACTTGGGATTATATTTCATTTGATTATAGCCAGTGTGAATGAAGTGATATCTCATTATGTCTTACCTTTCCTTGATATGAAATCATGTTGAGCATGTTTTGCTTAATTTTGATTGAATTATTTGTCTTCTTATGGACTTGTGTTTTTAATATGTTTTTGATATAAGAACCTTACCACATATATAATTTCCTTGTTTTTTTTTTATTCTTTGGGCTATCCTTTTACTTTCTTAATGGTGTTCATTGAAGCACAAAAGTATTGATTTTGATGAAGTCCAACTAATCAATTTTAATTTGGTTGCTTTTATTTTTGATTTTATATCTCACAAACCATTTCCAAGTTACAAAAATTAGTACCTGCTATTTATTATTAGAGTTTTATAGTTCTAGTGCTTACATTTAGGTTTTTGATCACCTTTGAATTAGCTTTCATAAATGATTTGAGGTAGAGGGTCCCAACTTAATTATTTTGTATATGGATAATCATTTTTCCCACTTATATTTGTTGAATAATCTATTCTTTCACCCTTAAATAGTTTTGAAACTTTTGTCAAGAACTTTAAATGAATGGGTGTATTTCTATATTCTAAAATCCATTCCGTTGATCTACATGTGTATCTGTAAGCCCGTATCACACTCTCAGGAATATCGTATATTTGTATTTGTCTTTAAAAGCAGGAAATGTAAGTTTTCCAGCTTTTTTTTTATTTTAAATTGTTTCAGTTTTTTAAAAATTTTTTTCTTCTTGTCTTTTTTCTTTAAGAGGTAGAGGTGTTACTATATTGCCCAGACTAGATTCAAATTTCTGGGCTCAAGCAATCCTCCCAACACAGCCTCTTGAGTAGCTGGAATTATAGATGTGTTTCACTACATCTAGCTTCTTTTGGCTATTAGTATGTCTCTTGAATATGTATATAAATTTCAGAATCAGCTTGTCTGTTTATGCAAAGAAGTGATCTGGGATTTTAATAGGGATTGCATTGATTTGGTATTTGAATTTGCAGAGTAGAGTATGGTCCTTATCACAATATTAGGTGTTTCAATAAATGAAAATGTGATGGCTTGCTATTTATTTAGATGTTCTTATTTCCACAGTATTTTGTAGATTTTGTTACAGTGGCTAGCTAGTCAGACACAAACAGGGCAGAAGAGGGCTCCCACACCCTATCAGGAAAGTCAGGTGATCATCAGCTAATGGTCAGGCAGTTGTCACACTGTCTCTCTAAAATAATAATGGTTGCAGCCAGCCAGGGAAAGGCAGATTTCCTATAGATAGAAAAAATCAAATCTGGTAATCAGCAGCTTCCTGATAAGATCTCAGGAGTTGGGTGGGTGGGCCCACACATGCACATTAAGAGGCCAAATGGTGGAGTACGACATTCCGGGGGCTCCAGAAAAGGGAAGAATGCCTCAGGGGAGCATGCATATGACTCCAGTAAACATACTGTGCATGCTCATCTCCTAAGTGCTAGCAGGCCATCACACATATCAGCAGGTCACCCTAAGGAAATAATTAAGGAAAATGGAATCAGGATCCTGGAAATATGCCAACATATAAAACCCTAAGTCAAAGGTCAAACACTGCACTTTACCTTCTAAATGGCCACTTGGATATACCCCAAGTGTACTTTCCTTTCTTTCCTGCTATAAACCTTTTTAATAAATTTTCACTTCTGTTCTGAAACTTGTCCTGGTCTCTTTTTTTGCCTTGTGCCCCTCGATCAAATTCTTTCTTCTGAGGAGGCAAGAATGCAGGTTGCTGCAGAACCATAAACATTTGCTGCAGTAACCACCACTGGTAATAATTTCACATTGAGAGTTGTACAATTTTTTGTTAAACATTGCTAAGAATTATATTTTTTCATGGTATTATAAGGGTGATTGTTTAATCTTCATTTTAGTTTAAATTTCCAATGCAATTGTGGAGATTTTTTGTTTGCTTATCTTGTATCCCAAAATCTTGTTTTATTGGTTTACTTGAATATTTTTTAGTGGATTTATAAAAATTTCCTATTACTAGATCATGATATATGCCAATAGAGATAGTTTAACTTCTTTCTTTCTAATGTGGATTCCTTTTATTTCATTTTCTTTCTTATTTATTGACTGAAAGTTCTACTGCAATATTGAGTGGAAGTGAGAAGAGCCAATTTAGTGTGATGTTAGCTGTGTATTTTTTTATAGATACTATTGATCAGTTTTAGGATGTTCCCCTTTACTTCTAGTTTAAGTGTTCTTATGATGAAGAGTATTGAATTTCATTAAATAAGTTTTTCTGCAGTTATTGAAGTGATTATGCAGTTTTTTCCTTTATTCTAATGATATGATATATTAGTTGACTTTTTCAGAAGTTAATATAACTTTGCATTCCTGGAATAAAATTCCTTTTTTTATGGCATTTAAGCTTTTCATATGTTCCTGAATTTTCCTTGCTAGTGTGAAAGGAAAATAAAAATCTTGAGACATTAAACTCACTATGTCAAAGAGAAAAGTTAATCTTGGGGAGCAAACCGTGTAAAACTGGCTCCCATTTTGTTCCTAAATAGATAAATGCAAAGATAGAAGGCCACATACCTCCCCAGAGGGCCTCCTTCCCAATTTATTCATGAGGAAATTCACAAGGCCCTAAAACAGAGTTCTCTTGAATTTTACCCTGAGAGTGTAAATTAACATTTTATATTCGCAGGTATATAAAAGACAGGACTTGAAGCCATTGTGTGGTTTTTAGCATAAGGTCTTACTGAATGGTGGTTATGTTTTCTCCTCTTTTATTTTTTGGAGGATCAATTATTTTAAATAATTGATAGAAATATAGAGCTTTGATAGTTTCTACTCTATCATTTCCAGTTATTACCCCACTATTTTTTCCTAAACAATATTTCACTGGAAGCCATCAGAAACTGGCTTTTCTTTTATGGGAGACTTTTTCTTACAGCTTCAATCTTGTTACTTGTTATTAGTTTGTTCAGGTTTTTTATTTCTTCATGGGTCTATCTTGGTTGGTTGTATGTGTCCAGGAATTTATTAATATCATCTAGGTTTTCCAATTTGTTGGTATATAATTGTTCATAATATTCTGTTATAATAATTTGTGTTTCTGTAATTTCAGTTTTTATGTCTCCTCTTTCACTTCTGATTTTATTTAATGGGTCTGTTCTCACTTTTTCTAATTTATTCTAGCTAAGAGTTTGTTGATTTTCTTACTTTTACAGAGTTTACCTTATTGTCTGTGGCTGCTTTTGTACTACAATGGAAGAGTTGTGTATGAACAAGAGTCTAAAGGATTTGCAAAGTCCAAAAATATTTACCATCTGAGGCTTTACAGAACCTATTCTGATCTCTGCTCTATAGTAAGCAGGTTCATTTTTTCCTTTAACCTTTCTATATATTCAATGCAATTTTAATAAAATAGTATAGATTTTTAGTGAGTCAGATGGTTTATGTTTAATTATGTTAATAATGAGTTAATTAATTAATCTATTTGTATTTCCATTTTATTTAGAATAGGTGAATTTGTTTGTTATGTGGAATGGTGCTTCTGTTTTACTTTTTTTCTGAGAAATCTCTAAACTGCTTTCCACAGTAATTCAACTAATTTGCATTCCACCAACAGTATATAAGCATTTCCTTTTCTCTGGATCCTCACCAGCATATGGTATTATTATTAATTTTTATTTTTTAGTAATAGCCATTATGACTAGTGTGAGATGGTCTCATTGTGGTTTTGATTTGCATTCCTATAATGATTAGTGATGTTGAGCATTTTTGTCGTATGTTTGTTGGTTCCTTGTATGTCTTCTTTTGAGAAGTACCTGTTCACATCTTTTGCCCAGTTTTTCATGGGGTTACTTGATTTTTGCTTGTTGAATTATTCAAGTTTTTTGTATATTCTAGATATTAGACCTTTAATAGATGTGTAGTTTGCTAATATTTTCTTCCATTCAATAGGTTGTTTATTCTCTTGATAATCTGCTGTGCAGAAGCTCTTCAGTTTACATCTTTCTTGTGAATTTTGAGTTTTGTTGCAATTGCTATTAAGGACTTAGTTATAAATTCTTTCCCAAGGCTGATGTCTAGAATGGTATTTCCTAGATTTTCTTCGATAATTCTTATAGCTTTAGGTCTTATATTTAAACATTTAATTCATCTTGGGTTAGTTTTTGCATGGTGAAAAGTAGAGGTCCAGTTTTGTTCTTTTTCTTATGGTTAGTAAGCTATCCCACCATCATTTATTGAATAGGGAGTCCTTTTCTCCATTGCTTATTTTTGTTGACTCAGTGATAGATGACTATAGGTCTGTTGCTGTATTTCTGGGCTCTGTATTCTGTTTCATTGATTTATGTGTCTGTTTTTGTAACAGAAACATGCTGTTTTGGTGTCTGCAGCCTTATAACATAGTTTGAAGTTGGGTAATGTGATGCCTCTGGCTTTGTTCTCTTTGCTCAGGCATTCTTCAGCTATTTGGACTAATTTTTGGTTTTATGGAAATTTTTGAATATTTTTTTCTAATTCTGTGAATAATGACATTGGCATTTTAGTAGGAATAGCATTTAATGTGTAGATGGCTTTGGTTAGGATGGTTATTTTAATGATACTGATTCTAACAACCCTGAGCATAAAATGTTCTACCATTTGTTTGAGTCATCTATGATTTATTTCAGCAGTGCTTTGTAGTTCTTGTAGAAATCTTTTGCCTCCTTGGTTCGATGTCTTTTTAAGTATATTTTGTTTGTGTGACTGCTATAGATGTGATTGTGTTCTTGATTTGACTCTCAGCCTGAATTCTTATTGGTGTATAGAAATGGTATTGATTTTTTATATTGATTTTGTATCTTGAAACATTGCTGAAGTCATTTTTCAGTTCTAGCAGGCTTTAGGCAGTCTTTAGGATTTTCTAGGTATAGAATCGTATCATCACCAAAGAGCGATACCTTCAATTCTTTTCCTATTTGGATGTCTTTTATAGCTTTCTCTTGCCTAAGTGCTCAATTAGTACATTATTGAAATAGAAAGTGCTATTATTTTAATAATTTATATTTGAAACATAAATTTAAAAAATGTATTAGCCTATGTTAAGTCCAAATTCATTGCAGAAATGTACTTATCCATTTAATAATAATAATAGTTATAGCAAATTGAATTTTGCTATATACAGCAATTACATACAGCAACTCTTTTAGCCTCAGCAATGCTATTAATTAGGTAGTGACATTACTTCATCTACATTTCACTGAAGGAGAATGTGAGGCATAGACCTGATAAGTAATTTGCTTAACTATGCATGATTCTGTAATGGTTTTGCAAAGATGAATTAGGTTATCTGGATTCAGAGTGCAAGCTCTTACCCATCATCCTATGCTGACTACTCTTTCTGGGTTACAGGTAGTTACAAAATGTAATATATATTCACATTTTTTGTAGGTATATATTAATTTTAATATTATTACAGGAGTATAACTCAAATATGTAAAAATATTTTTCTAGTTGTCTATCACTGCTTAACCAACTGCTCTCAAATGAAGGTGCTTAGAACAGCAACATTTTATCATCATCTGTTTTAATTCTAGGTTGTTGGCCAGGCTCAATTAGGTGTTTATAGCACAGCATTTCTCAGTTGGTTACTGTCCTACGGTAGCTTGGGCTAATCATCTGAAGGTTAATCACTCACATATCTGGTGATTAGTATTAAAAGTCTCAAGCTACTGGAGTGCTGGACAAATTGTGACTTCTTGGGCATACATATGTATTTCTACACCAAATGGTATATTTCTCCTGGGGACTGTGGATATAGCACAGGGCTCCAAAGCGAGTGGAGAGACAGAGAAAAAGGAAAAAAGAATGACAGAAACACAGAGAAAAGGACAGAAGGACAGACAGAGAAAATGTATTAACAATTTTTTTGAGCTTTGGAAGTTAAGCTCCTCACTTCCACTATATTCTCTTTTTTGAGACAGCCACAAAGTTTGCTAAATTTCATAGGAAGAGTATATGACTTGATGAGAGGATTGTCAATGCATTTGTAATCACATCTCAAAATTACTGCAAATATAACCTCAAAAATTGGAAGAAATCACTAAACTACTGTAGAATTCATAAAATGTTGACATAAGACATTAAAATTTTAAAAGTTTGTTTGGTAAAATTTTAGCCATAATTAAAAATTTTAATTAACATTCTAATATATTTATTCATAAATATTTAAAATATCAAGTAGGTGTCCCAAAACAGGCTGTAAATTTATCAGATAGAGAGTACCAGATTGCTGGTCAATTTAAGTTTTCTAGATGGCACTAATGTATTGATAATATTATATTAAAACCCAAGAACATGCTATCTCAAATCAATGTTTATTTCACTAAATAATTTTTAAAACTATATAATTAATATATAAAAACAAATTTGTGAAAGGTTAGTGAATGAAGTATATAGAATCAAAATTCAAAGTAGAATCATCTATGTTTATACAGATTTACAGATTCTTAATTTTATTTCAAAGAAGAATATCATACTTTTTTTCTGGAACTTGTTTTTCATTTAGCAATGTGATGTGGAGAGCATTTCATGATATTGTGTGTAATATGCCTGTTCTCTGTAATTGCTGCATACCTTCTACTTTTTGTGGGAGGTATGTATGTTCATTGACTGATAGTCATGTAAGTGATGGAGGGAACATCCTGTACATACATGCACTCAGGTGCATGTATATCTGGATGGCAGATGACTAGATGTAGAATTGCAGAGTCAAATTGTATGTTTAATTTTTTTTGTAAGAGTTGTTTCACTTTATACTCTCTCACAAACTCTTTTCTCAGATTCTTATGTTTGATCAATCTCCCACAGGAAAATAATTCGTCGACTTTTTATGGCTACATAGTAATCCATGATGTACACATACTGCACTTTCCTTATTCAGTCTATCATTGATGGACATTTAGGATGATTTCATGTCTTTGCTATTGTGAATAGTGTTGCAATCAACATATATGTGCATGTGTCTTTATAATAGAATGATTATATTCCTTTGGGTATATACCCAGAAATGGGATTGCTGGGTCAAATGGTATTTCTGTCATTAGGTCTTGGAACAGACAACCACATGCTGCACATTCTCACTTACAAGTGGAAGCTAAATGATGAGAACACATGGCCACACAGGAAGCTAAGTGATGAGAACACATGGAACACATGAACAACACACATTGGGGCCTCTTGGAGGGTAGAAGGTGGGAGGCGGGAGAGGATCAGGAAAAATAAGTAGTGGGTACTGGGCTTAATATCTGGGTGTTGACACATATTTACCCATGTAACAAACTTGCACATGTACCCCTGAGTTTAAAATAAAAGTTAAAAAAATTCATTGACTTAAGATTATTGGCTTAATAAATTATAATGTCCAACTTTCTAGTACAAGTAGCCATCTTTTTTATGTGATTGGCCATTTTTACTTCTGTGAATTGTCAATTCATATCCGTCATCTATTTTCATATTGGTCAGTTTGTCTTTTTGGTTGGTGATATATAATAGCTCTCACTATACAAGGGATACCAGTCCTTTATCTATGTGTTGCAGGATAAGCTTGATGTAAATTACTTTAGGTTTGTATGCATGATTTAACAATATTATCTACTATGACACTACATTCATTCAATTTTTCTTAAAAATGTTTCATTTATCTAGATACATTTTATAAAAATTCTGCTGCAATCTCTTCCAATAATTCCCTTAGCATCAAAATTTTAATTTATTTTTAGAATACATTCATACCATAGGTCATAGAGTAGTTGTTGTGAGACTTGGATGATGGTCTTCTTACCAATAAAGACACATAGGTTTGTGTTAACCCATACTACTTTGATCATAAGGTGTTTCCTTGATGTGTGGCTTTTAAAAGGGCCTTGAGAATTCCTGCAATTTTATTATTTGCCAATTTTTGGTAATTTTTGTGTTCTTTTTATTGTTACTGATTATGATTAGTTGCAATATGCTTACATTTTAAAAAATCATTATCCTGTTTTTGGTCATGCTAAATGACTTATGTTTTCATATTAGTGTTATGGGATGAATAGAGTTACAGGCTTCTGAGGAAAGACAGAAACATGGGACATCCTTATATAAAATAGGGTTATATAGAATAATTATCATTTTTAACTGTCTTCTACAAACACATTCAATTTCACAAACATCTGTAAGGCAGCTCAATAATTCTGTACCTTGTTTTGGAAGAAGTGAACACACATGTACATGTACATTTGTGATAATTAAAATCGGTAAGTCCCCTTAAAATGCTGGTTCTATATTATCACAACCTACAATTCAGACATTTTATCCAGTATTAAAGTTTAAAAATGACCATGAAAGCAACCAGTTGATGGTTTAGAAAAGTTCATGGGGAAAAGAGAATTAGCTTGTGAACAAAGGTTTTCCCAAATAGTTAAATTTTGTAGTATTTGTCAGGTAGGAGTCATTCTATCTCTAATTTGTCATATATTATGCTTTTGATCCTTGAACAACACGGAGGTTTGAACTGAACCTCTGATTATATGCAGATTTTCTTTTGCCTCTGCCATCCGGAGATAACAAGGCCAACTTCTTTTTCTCTTCCTCCTTTTCCTACTTAACATGAATACATGAAGAAGAAAACCTTTATGATGATCCACTCCCACTTAATAAATAGTAAACATATTTAACCTTCCTTGTGATATTCTTAAAAACATTTTCTTTTGTTCACCTTACTTTATTGTAAAACTACAGTATACAATACATATAGCATGCACAATATGTGTTAATTTACTGTTTACGTTATTGGTAAGGCTTCTGGTCAACAGTAAACTATCTGTAGTTAAATTTTGTGGAATCAAAAGTTATAAATGGATTTTTGACGGTGTGATAGGAGAGATTTGCCCCTAGGTCCACTGCTGTTCAAGGGTAAACTTTGATGCAAAAAGATTTAAGTTGGCAGAAGCCAAATGTACTGCCATTTTTTTTTAGGTAAGAGGCGATGTCGTAGCCGGATGCACATTAAGGACTAGCAGCACTACTTGTCTCCCAAACCACAGAGGAATACAGTGGTCCCAGATTTTCAGTTTTGTTCCCCAACTCCAAATCTCTGAGTCCCATTATTTTGCTCTTCAGGCCCTGAATTTGGCATAAAGTGTAGTACAGGCAGACAGTGTTGTTTCCTGTGCCTCACTGTTGTTTTGCGATGAAATTCTCAATGTGGTCAGCTGCTGCTGCTGCAGAAGTCAATTTTCTTTAAACACTACCAAGAACATCTGACTTACATAGCATATTTTGATTTGATATTTATTCAAACTGAGCCTGCTTTGTTTCTTTTTACAAGCTCTCTAAAACTGATAAAAGTCCTCACTTTATAAACTATGTAGTTACCATGATCTTTATACTGTTGATAAAGCAATGGTTCACTTTCCCCATGTCTTTCACCTCAGTTCTTTTTTCCCCTGTATGAATCATATCAATTTTGATCAAAGTGATTTTACTGAATACCAGGAGTTATCACCTCTCAAGTGTTATTGGCAATGTGATTGTTTTTGCCAGTTATCAGTGAGTTATTAAATTCCAAAGTCCCATGTTGAGGGTCTGCTTTTTAATGCCACTTGCCCGAGTTGCCATAGTTTATTTCTCTCAGAAAGCAAAGCCTGAGATAAGAATTAGTGTAAAATAACTTAATTTGAGAAATGTTCTTAGGGTACAGGAGTAGGGGACAGGAAAGGGTGAAAAAAGAAGGGAGAAAAGTCAGTACAAGAATGTGTTACCAAGCTAATCATCATCATGACTGTTGGGACTTAAGCTCATGCGGACCCAGTGGGAAGCTGTGTGGATGTAAAGCATGATCATTAACCATCACTTTCTATTTTTTTTTAAGGTTTATTTCTTATTTTGCTTGTTTTTCTTTCTTTCTTTTTTTTTATTATTATACTTTAAGTTTTAGGGTACATGTGCACAACGTGCAGGTTTGTTACATATGTATACATGTGCCATGTTGGTGTGCTGCACCCATTAACTCTTCATTTAGCATCAGGTATATCTCCTAATGCTATCCCTCCCCCCTCCCCCCACCCCACAACAGTCCCCAGAGTGTGATGTTCCCCTTCCTGTGTCCATGTGTTCTCATTGTTCAATTCCCACCTATGAGCGAGTATATGCGGTGTTTGGTTTTTTGATCTTGTGATAGTTTACTGAGAATGATGATTTCCAATTTCATCCATGTCCCTACAAAGGACATGAACTCATCATTTTTTATGGCTGCATAGTATTCCATGGTGTATATATGCCACATTTTCTTAATCCAGTCTATCATTGTTGGACATTTGGGTTGGTTCCAAGTCTTTGCTGTTGTGAATAGTGCCGCAATAAACATACGTGTGCATGTGTCTTTATAGCAGCATGATTTATAGTCCTTCAGGTATATACCCAGTAATGGGATGGGTGGGTCAAATGGTATTTCTAGTTCTAGATCCCTGAGGAATGGCCACACTGACTTCCACAATGGTTGAACTAGTTTACAGTCCCACCAACAGTGTAAAAGTGTTCCTATTTCTCCACATCCTCTCCAGTACCTGTTGTTTCCTGACTTTTTAATGATTGCCGTTCTAACTGGTGTGAGATGGTATCTCATTGTGGTTTTGATTTTCATTTCTCTGATGGCCAGTGATGATGAGCATTTTTTCATGTGTCTTTTGGCTGCATAAATGTCTTCTTTTGAGAATGGTCTGTTCATATCCTTCACCAACTTTTTGATGGGATTGTTTGTTTTTTTCTTGTAAATTTGTTTGAGTTCATTGTAGATTCTGGATATTAGCCCTTTTTCAGATGAGTATGTTGTGAAAATTTTCTCCCATTTTGTAGGTTGCCTGTTCACTCTGTTGGTAGTTTCTTTTGCTGTGCAGAAGCTCTTTAGTTTAATTAGATCCCATTTGTCAATTTTGGCTTTTGTTGCCATTGCTTTTGGTGTTTTAGACATGAAATCCTTGCCCAAGCCTGTGTCCTGAATGGTAATGCCTAGGTTTTCTTCTAGGGTTTTTATGGTTTTAGGTCTAACATTTAAGTCTTTCATCCATCTTGAATTAATTTTTGTATAAGGTGTAAGGAAGGGATCCAGTTTCAGCTTTCTACATATGGCTAGCCAGTTTTCCCAGCACAATTTATTAAGTAGGGAATCCTTTCCCCATTGCTTGTTTTTGTAGTTCTCCTTGAAGAGGTCCTTCACATCCCTTATAAGTTGTATTCCTAAGTATTTTATTCTTTTTGAAGCAATTGTGAATGGGAGTTCACTCATGATTTGACTCTCTGTTTGTCTGTTATTGGTGTATAAGAATGCTTGTGATTTTTGTAAATTGATTTTGTATCCTGAGACTTTGCTGAATTTGCTTATCAGCTTAAGGAGACTTTGGGCTGAGACAATGGGGTTTTCTGGATATACAATCATGTCATCTGCAAAAAGGGACAATTTGACTTCCTCTTTTCCTAATTGAATCCCCTTTATTTCCTTCTCCTGCCTAATTGCCCTGGCCAGAATTCCAACACTATGTTGAATAGGAGTGGTGAGAGAGGGCATCCCTGTCTTGTGCCAGTTTTCAAAGGGGATGCATCTCAAAATAATAAGAGCTATCTGTGACCAACCCACAGCCAATATCTTACTGAATGGGCAAAAACCATCACTTTCTATTGCTCACTCTGCCAGGTTATGCATATGTGAGTAAGGGCTAGCTGAGTTTATTCGACGGTTCCATGAAGAGATGTTAAAGAAGACTGGTGCAGAAAATGCGAGACCTGTCCTATCAGAAGATGACTTTACAAAGCTCCTTGACACAGCAAAGGCTAGAGAAAAAAAAATTAGCTGAAAAAATATGAGGTGCAACCTAATTTGATCAAATGTATTAGAGCTTTCTTTTTTTTTTGTTTCATTTTCACTGTATATTACTTTCATATGATTAAATACTGTAAATTTCCCAGGTTTCTCATAAAGTTATGCCCATGATACAGGAGCTAGAAAGAAATTATTCAGGCAGATAGTGAGGGTGAGAGTCCTCGGTAAGGTTTTGTTTTAATAAAAAGCAGCCCCCCAAATCATTTCCTTGCTAACAAAAAGCAGCCTGAAAAATTAAGCTTCAAACATAGATAAACAAGCTAAAAGCTTGCATAGGTAAATGCTGGCAACTGTGCCAATAATTCCTCAAGGATCTAGAACTAGAAATACCATTTGACCTAGCAATCCCATTACTGGGTACATACCCAAAGGATTCTAAATCATTCTATTATAAAGACACATGCACACGTATGTTTATTGCAGCACTATTCACAATAGTAAAGACTTGGAACCAACCCAAATGTCCATCAGTGATAGACTGGATAAAGAAAATATGGCACATATACACCATGGAATACCATGCAGCCATAAAAAATATGAGTTCATGTCCTTTGCAGGGACGTGGATGAAGCTGGAAACCATCATTTTCAGCAAACTAACACAAGAACAGAAAACCAAACACCGCTTGTTCTCACTTATAAGTGGGAGTTGAACAGTGAGATCACATGGACACAGGGAGGGGAACATCACACACTGGGGCCTGTTGAGGTGTGGCAGACTAGGCGAGGGATTGCATTAGGAGAAATATCTAATGGAGGTGATGGGTTAATGGGTGCAGCAAACCACTGTGGCACATGTATACCTATGTAACAAAACTGCACATTCTGCACATGTACCCCAGAACTTAAAGTATAATTTAAAAAAAAAAAAGAAAGAAAAGGGATGGGATACCTTGAAGCTAGGTATATTCAACATGGATATTCAACATGGAGGTTCCCTCTTTCCTTTTCTTTGTCAACCACATGTGCAGTAAAGAAGCATGTAACATGGCACTGGCCTTGTGGTGAAACCATTTGTGTATTGAAAATTAAGGTGGGGCAGCTAGCTTCTTCTTACACTATGTAAATGGCACACCAGGTTCCACCAATCCTTTGTGCCCTATATAAATCAGACACTGCTTCCTCAAGCTCATCTATAAACCTCTGTGCATTTCACCATGGGACTAGAAGATCCATTCAGGAGCTCCTTTCTGCAGGAAAGAGAGCTATTCTCTTTTCTCTTTCTTTCCCCTATTAAACCTCCATTCTTAAACTCACTTCTCGTGTGTCTGTGTTTTCAGTTTCCCTGGAGTGAGATGATGAGTCTTGGGTATTTACCCTGACAATGATGCTGCTTAACCTGTTACTTTTATTTATTCTTATTTTTAAAATTTTTATTTATTTTACTTTAAGTTCTGTGATACATGTACAGAACGTGCAGGTTTGTTGCATAGGTATACATGTGCCATTGTGGTTTGCTGCACCCATCAACCTATCATCTAGGTTTTAAACCCTGCATGCATTAGGTATTTGTCCTAATGCTCTCTGTCCTCTTGTCCCAGACCCCCTGACAGACCCTGGTATGTGATGTTCCCCTCTCTGTGTCTATGTGTTCTCATTGTTCAGCTCTCACTAATGAGTGACAACACGTAGTGTTTGGTTTTCTATTCTTATGTTAGTTTGCTGAGAATGATGATTTCTATCCATATCCCTGCAAAGGACATGAACTCATTCTTTTTTATGGCTGCATAGTATTCCATGGTGTACATGTACACATTATCTTTATTTGGCCTATCATTGATAGGCATTTGGGTTGTTTCCAAGTCTTTGCTATTGTAAATAGTGCTGCAATAAACATACGTGTGCATGTGTCTTTATAATAGAATGATTTGTAATCCTTTGGGTATATACCCAGCAATGGGATTGCTGGGTCAAATAGTATTTCTGGTTCTAGATCCTTGAGCAATTGCCACAATGTCTTCCATGTTGGTTGAACTAATTTGCACTGCCATCAACAGTGTAAAAGTGTTCCTATTTCTCCAAATCCTCTCCAGCATCTGTTGTTTCTTGACTTTTTAATGATTGTCATTCTAATTGGTGTGAAAAGGTATCTCATTGTGGATTTAATTTGCATTTCTCTAATGACCAGTGATGATGAGCTTTTTTTCATATGTTTGTTGGCCACATCAATGTCTTCTTTTGAGAAGTGTCTGTTTATAGCCTTTGCCCACTTTTTGATGGTGTTGTTTTGTCTTGTAAATTTGTTTAAGTTCCTTGTAGATTCTAGATATTAGATCTTTGTCAGAGGGATAGATTGCAAAAATGTTCCCCCATTCTGTAGGTTGCCTGTTCCCTCTGATGATAGTTTATTTTGCTGTGCAGAAGCTCCTTAGTTTAATTAGATCTCATTTGTTAATTTTGGCTTTTGCTGCAATTGCTTTTGGTGTTTTAGTCATGAAGTCTTTGCCCATGCCTATGTCTTGAATGGTATTGCCTAGGTTTTTCTAGGGTTCTTATGGTTTTGGGTTTATATTTAAGTCTTTAATCAATCTTGAGTTAATTTTTGTATAAGGTATAAGAAAGGGCACCAGTTTCTGTTTTCTGCATATGGCTAGCAAGTTTTCCCAGTACTATTTATTAAATAGGGAATCCTTTTCCCATTGCTTTTTTTTGTCAGTTTTGTCAAAGATCAGATTGTTGTAGATGTGTGGTATTATATCTGAAGGCTCTGTTCTGTTCCATTGGTTTATATATCTGTCTTGGTACCAGTACCATTCTGTTTTGGTTACTGTAACTTTGTAGTATAGTTTCAAGTCAGGTAGAATGATGCTTCCAGCTGTTTTTGTTTTGTTTTATTTTGTTTTTTTTGCTTAGGGTTGTCTTGGCTATACAAGCTTTATTTTTGGTTCTATATAAAATGTAAAGTAGTTTTTCTGGTTCTGAGAAGAAAGTCAATGGTAGCTTGATTTGAATAGCAGTGAATCTATAAATTTCTTTAAGCACTGTGGCCATTTTCATGATATTGATTCTTCCTAGCCATGAGTATAGAATGTTTTTTTCATTTGTTTGTGTCCTCTCTTATTTCCTTAAGCAGTGGTTTGTAGTTCTCCTTGAAGAAATTCTTCATGTCTCTTTTTAGGTGTATTCTTAGTTACTTTATTCTCTTTGTAGTGCTTGTGAATGGAAGTTCAATCATGATTTGGCTCTCAGTTTGTATATTATCAGTGTATAGGAATGCTTGTGATTTTCCCCATTTATTTTGTATTCGGAGACTTTGCTGAAGTTGCTTATCAGATTAAGAAATTTGGGCTTAGATGATGGGGTTTTCCAAATATAGAATCTTGTCTTCTGTAAACAGAGAAAACTTGACGTCCTCTCTTTCTATTTCCATATCCTTTATTTCTTTCTCTTGCCTGATTGCCCTGGCCAGAACTTCCAATACTATGTTGAAAAGGAGTAGTGAGAAATGGCATCCTTGTCTTATGCCAGTTTTCAAAGGGAATGCTTCCAGCTTTTTCCCATTCAGTATGATATGGGCTATGTATTTGTCATAAATTGCTCTTATTATTTTGAGATATGTTCCATCAATACCTAGTGAATTGAGAGTTTTTAGCATGAAGGCATATTGAATTTTATTGAAGGCCTTTTCTGCATCTATTGAGATAATCATGTGGTATTTGTGATTCGTTCTGTTTATGTGATGGATTATGTTCATTGAGTTCTGTATGTTAAGGTAGCCTTGCATCATGGGGATGAAGCTGACTTGATTGTGGTGGATAAGCTTTTTGATGTGTTGTTAGATTCAGTTTGCCAGTATTTTATTGAAGATTTTTGTATGGCTGCTCATCAGGGATATTGGCCTGAAATTTTCTTTTTTGTTGTTTCTCTGCCAGGCTTTGGTATCAGCATGATGCTGGCCTCATAAAATGAGTTAGGGAGAATTCCCTCTCTTTCTGTTGTTTGGAACAGTTTCAGAAGGAATGGTACCAGCTCCTCTTTGTACCTGTGGTAGAATTTGGCTGCAAATCTGTCTGGTCCTGGGCTTGTTTTGGTTGGTAGGCTATTAATTACTGCCTCAATTTCAGAACTTGTCATTGCTCTACTCAGGGATTTGACTTCTTCCTTGTTTAGTCTTATGAGGCTCTATGTATACAGGAATTTATCCACTTCTAGATTTTGTAGTTTATTTGCGTTGAGGTATTTTTATAGTATTTTCTGATGGTAGTTTGTATTTCTGTGAGATCAGTGGTGATATCCTATTTATCTTTTTTTATTGAGTATATTTGATTATTCTCTCTTTTCCTTTTTATTAGCTTGGCTAGTGTTCTATTTTGTTAATCTTTTCAAAAAACCAGCTCTGCATTCATTGACTTTTTTTGAAGGCTGTTTTATGTCTCCATCTCTTTCAGTTCAGCTCTGATCTTAATTATTTCTTGTCTTCTGCTAGCTTTTGAATTTGTTTTCTCTTGCTTCTATAGTTCTTTTTGTTGGGATGTTAGGGTGTCAATTTTAGATCTTTGCTTCTTTCTCTTGTGGGCATTTAGTGCTATAAATTTCCCTCTAAACACTGCTTTAGTTGTGTCCCAGAGATTCTAGTATGTTGTCTCTTTGTTCTCATTGGTTTCAACAGACTTTGTTATTTCTGCCTTAATTTTGTTATTTAACCCAGTAGTCTTTCAGGAGCAGGTTATTCAGTTTCCATGTAGTTGAATGGTTTTGAGTGAATTTCTTAATCCTGAGTTCTAATTTGATTGCACTGTGGTCTGAGAGACTGTTATGATTTGCATTCTTTTGCATTTGCTGAGGAGTGTTTTACTTCCAATTATGTGGTTGATTTTAGAGTAAGTGCTATGTGCTTTGAGAAGAATGTATATTCTGTTGATTTGGGTTGGAAAGTTCTGTAGATGTCTATTAGGTCTGCATGGTCTAGAAATGTGTTCAAGTCCTGAATAGGCATGTTAAATTTCTGTCTCATTGATCTGTCTAATATTGACAGGGAAAGTTAAAGTCTCCCACTATTATTTTGTGTGATCTAAGTCTCTTGGTAGGTCTCTAAGGACTTCTTTTATGAATCTGGGTGCTCCTGTATTGGGTGCATATATATTAGGATAGTTAGCTCTTCTTGTTGCTTTGGTCCCTTTACCATTATATAGTTGCCTTCTTTGTCTCTTTTGATCTTTGTTGGTTTAAAGTCTGTTTTGTCAGAGACTGGGATTGCAACCCCTGCTGCTTTTTGCTTTCCATTTGCTTGGTAAATATTCCTCCATCCCTTTATTTATTTTGAGCCTATGTGTGTCTTTGCATGTGACATGGGTCTCCTTAACATAGCACACTGATGGATACTGACTCTTTGTCCAATTTTCCAGTCTGTGTTTTTTAATTGGGGCATTTAGCCCATTTACATTTAAGGTTTATATTGTTATGTGTGAATTTGATCCTGTCATCATGATGCTAGCTGTTTATTTTTCACATTAGTTGATGCAGTTTCTTCATTCTGTCGTTAATCTTTATATTTTGGTGTGTTTTTGCATTGGCTGGTACTGGTTTTCCTTTCCATATTTAAGACTTCCTTCAGGAGCTCTTGTAAGGCAGGCTGGGTTGTGACAAAATCGTCAGCATTTGCTTGTCTGTAAAGAGTTTATTTCTCCTTCTCTTATGAAGCTTAGTTTGGCTGGATATGAAATTCCAGGTTAAAAATTCTTTTCTTTAAGAATGTTGAATATTGGCCCCCACTCTCTTCTGGTTTGTAGGGTTTCTGCAGAGAGATCCACTGTTAGTCTGATGGGCTTCCGTTTGTAGATAACCTGACCATTCTCTCTGTCTGCCCTACACATTTTTTCCTTTGTTTTAACTTTGGAGAATCTGATGATTATGTGTCTTGGGGTTCCTCTTCTCAAGGAGTATGTTAGTGTTGTTTTCTGTATTTCCTGGATTTGAATGTTGGCCTGCCTTGCTAGGTTGGGGGAGTTCTCCTGGATAATATCCTGAAGAGTGTTTTCCAACTTGGTTCCATTTTCCCCGTCACTTTCAGGTAAACCAATCACTCCTTATTTCATTAAGTTGAACTTCAATCTCTGATATCCTTTCTTCTGTTTCATCAATTCAGCTATGATACTTCTGTATGCTTCACAAAGTTCTTGGCTGTGTTTTTTATCTCCATCAGGTCATTAATGTTCTTCTCTAAACTGGTTATTCTAGTTAGCAGTTCCTGTAACCTTTTATCAAGTTTCTTAGCTTCCTTGCATTGGGTTAGAACATGAGTTCCCCTCTAGCTCAGAAGAGTTTGCTATTATCCACCTTCTGAAGCCTACTTCTGTTAACTTGTCAAACTCCTTCTCCATGCAGTTTTGTGCCCCTGCTGGAGAAGAGTTGCAATCATTTGGAGAAGAGGCATTCTGGTTTTTGGAATTTTTTGCATATTTACACTAGATTTTCCTCATCTTCCTAGATTTATCTACTTTTGATCTTTGAGGCTGATGACCATTGGATGGGGTTTTAGTGTGGGGGTCTTTTATGTTGATGTTGATGTTATTACTTTCTGTTTGTTACTTTTTCTTCTAATAGTCAGGTCCCTCTTCTGCACATCTCCTACAGTTTGCTGGAGGTCCATTGCAGACCCTGTTTGCTTA
The DNA here is from genome assembly GCF_028885625.2 of Pongo pygmaeus. Classification (NCBI taxonomy): domain Eukaryota; kingdom Metazoa; phylum Chordata; class Mammalia; order Primates; family Hominidae; genus Pongo; species Pongo pygmaeus. The sequence continues at coordinate 80,320,776 of NC_072376.2, forward strand.
GGTATCACCAGCAGAGGCTGCAGAACAGCAAAGATTGCTGCCTGCTCCTTCCTCTGGAAGCCTTGTCCCAGAGGGGCACTGGCCTGATGCCAGCTGGAGCTCTCCTGTATGAGGTGTCTGTCAACCCTTGCTGGGAGTTCTCTCCCAGTCAAGAGGCATGGGATTCAGGGACCCACTTGAGGAGGCAGTCTGTCCCTTAGCAGAGCTCAAGCACTCTGCTTGGCGAATCCTCCTTGTCAGTATCCACTGTTCTGTTCAAAGCTGGCAAGCAGGAAGGTTTAAATCCACTGAAGCTTTGCCCACAGCTGCTCCTTCCCCCAGGTGCTCTGTCCCAGGGAGATGGGAGTTTTTTCTATAAGACACTGACTGGTGCTGCTGTCTTTCTTTCAGAGATGCCCTGCCCAGTGGGGAGTTATTTAGAGAGGTAGTCTGGCCACAGATGCTTTGCCTTGCTGTAGTGAATTCCATCTTGTAAGAATTTCCTTTAAAGTTCATATGGAACCAAAAAAGAGCCCACATCACCAAGTCAATCCTAAGCCAAAAGAACAAAGCTGGAGGCATCACACTACCTGACTTCAAACTATACTACAAGGCTACAGTAACCAAAGCATGGTACTGGTACCAAAACAGAGATATAGATCAATGGAACAGAACAGAGCCCTCAGAAATAACACCACATATCTACAACAATCTGATCTTTGACAAACCTGAGAAAAACAAGAAATGAGGAAAGGACTCCCTATCTAATAAATGGTGCTGGGAAACCTGGCTAGCCATATGGAGAAAGCTGAAACTGGATCCCTTCCTTACACCTTTTACAAAAATTAATTCAACATGGATTAAAGACTTAAACATTAGACCTAAAACCATAAAAACCCTAGAAGAAAACCTAGGCATTACCATTCAGGACATAGGCATGGGCAAGGACTTCATGTCTAAAACACCAAAAGCAATGGCAACAAAAGCCAAAATTGACAAATGGGATATAATTAAACTAAAGAGCTTCTGCACAACAAAAGAAACTACCATCAGAGTGAACAGGCAACCTACAGAATGGGAGAAAATTTTCACAACCTACTCATCTGAAAAAAGGCTAATATCCAGAATCTACAATGAATTCAAACAAATTTACAAGAAAAAAACAACCCCATCAAAAAGTGGGTGAAGGACATGAACAGACACTTCTCAAAAGAAGACATTTATGCAGCCAAAAAACACATGAAAAAATGCTCACCATCACTGGCCATCAGAGAAATGCAAATCAAAACCACAATGCGATACCATCTCACACCAGTTAGAATGGCAATCATTAAAAAGTCAGGAAACAACAGGTGCTGGAGAGGATGTGGAGAAATGGGAACACTTTTACACTGTTGGTGGGACTGTAAACTAGTTCAACCATTGTGGAAGTGAGTGTGGCAATTCCTTAGGGATCTAGAACTAGAAATACCATTTGACCCAGCCATCTCATTACTGGGTATACACCCAAAGGATTATAAATCATGCTGCTATAAAGACACATGCACACATATGTTTATTGCCACACTATTCACACTATTCACAATAGCAAAGACTTGGAACCAACCCAAATGTCCAACAACGATAGATTGGATTAAGAAAATGTGGCACATACACACCATGGAATACTATGCAGCCATTAAAAATGATGAGTTCATGTCCTTTTAGGGACATGGGTGAAATTGGAAATCATCATTCTCAGTAAACTGTCGCAAGGACAAAAAATCAAACACCGCATGTTCTCACTCATAGGTGGGAATTGAACAATGAGAACACATGGACACAGGAAGGGAAACATCACACTCTGGGGACTGTTGTGGGGTGGCATTAAGAGATATACCTGATGCTAAATGGTGAGTTAATGGGTGCAGCACACCAGCATGGCACATGTATACATATGTAACTAACCTGCACATTGTGCACATGTACCCTAAAACTTAAAGTATAATAATAACAAAATTAAAAAAAAAAAAAAAGAATTTCCTGGCCTCCTTACCACTGTCAGGGGAAAACAGATTACACAAGCCTCAGTAACGGCCCCTCCCCCCACCAAGCTGGATTGTCCCAGGTTGACTTCAGATTGTTGTGCTGGCAGCGAGAATTTCAAGCTAGTGGTTCCTAGCTTGCTGGGCTCCATGGGAGTGGGACCAACTAAGCGAGACCACTTGGCTCCCTGGCTTCAGCCCCCTTTCCAGGGGAGTGAATGATTCTGTCTCACTTGGGTTCCAGGCACCAGTGGGGTACAAAACAAATGAAACAACAACAACAACAACAAAAATCTCCTGTAGCTAGCTCGGTGTCTGCCCAAACAGTTCCCCAGTTTGGTGCTTGCAACCCAGGGCTCTGGTGGTGTTGGCACAGAAGGGAATATCCTGCTCTGTGGATTGCAAAAACCATGGAGAAAGCATAATATTTGGGCTGGATAGCACAGTCCCTTATGGCTTCCCTTGGCTGTGGGAGGAAGATCCCTGGCAATGCAGAAACACCCTGCCTTCTGCACTGGTCTCACTGAGAGCTGTAGAAAGGAGCTGTTCATATTCAACCATCTTGCCAGATCTCCATCTTCTGGAAGTTTTACTGTTTCTGGTCTTATGTTGCCATCTTTCATCCATTTTGAGTGGATTTTTGTGTATGATAAAAAAGAAGGGTTCAATTTTTTTCTTTTGCTGGTGGACATCCGGTTTTCTCCGCACCATTTTTTGAAGAAACTCATCTTTCTTCATTGAGTATATTTGGGACTCTTGTTGAAGATCAGTTAGCTGTGTATATTCATGGATTTATTTCTAGGCTTTCTAGTTTGTTGTGTAGATCGGTTTCTACTAATGTGGTATAACATACATGTAATTTTTGTATGTTAAACTATCTTTCATTCTAGGAATAAATTTGCCATGTCTTTTAGGAAAGAAGTGATGCTAAGTCTTAATACACAGTAAAAGCCAAGCAACACTATTGGTCTTCGAATCTCAAAAGGAAGAGTGAGACTTTTTACATAATTTAATTCTTGAAGATTTCATTGGCAAAATTAAAAACAAAAATTCTGCTCAAAATGAAACCAAAATATTCTGAGTATTTGCAAAACAATGATGATACTATGAGTGGAGTTCTTAATGTTGTTGTGTTCAAATAAAATGTGTGAAATATAATGAAGCTCAGTAAATTTTGTGTGTAACTTTTGGATAGAATAATAAATATCAATATAAGCCCATAAGGTTTTATATTATTGTTATTTTTTTTTTTGTTTTTCTTATGGCTTGGATGACACTTTATTTTCAAATCAAATAGTAAAAGGTGTTTCCATTTTCACATTTTCCTTCCTAGTTTAAAAAAAAAGAGTTGTATTTTTTTTTTTTGCTTTCATTTTTTTAATCATACTTTAAGTTTTAGGGTACATGTGCACAACGTGCAGGTTAGTTACATATGTATTCATGTGCCATGTTGGTGTGCTGCACCCAGTAACTCATCATTTAACATTAGGTATTCTCCAAATGCTATGCCTCCCCCCTATTGTTATTTTTCATAGCTTAAAAATCATTGACATAGAAGAATTCCAACTAAAGTACATATTAAATCCCTGGAAAATAAATTTTGACTTAACAGGGTAAGTTGTGAAAAGATGTTTTGTCACCGGAAAAAGGAAATCCTCCATTTAAAACCCTCCATGCTGGAATAAAGGAGGAGTCCCATTCTTTCAGTCATTCCACTTCAGGCTTTTGATATAACTAATCCCTTTTCTTCTTCTTTCCTGTTTTGGCAAGCTTTTGGAAACAAAACAGGCAACATTTTGTGATGATAAATATCACAGTTGCCATGCAGGCCAGCAGGAATGCTATCACATCCAAAGAGTGGTACTGGATCCAGGTGAGGTCATGGGCTGCGACCCGAAGGTGCTTGGCTCCTTTGTGGCGCATGACAAACTCAATCCAGAAGACTGCTCGATCCAGGGGCTTCATTGGTTGATCATGATGAATTCTTGATAATTTCATGACATTCTCTTTATAGCTGAAGGATCAACATAAAGATATCAACATTAAAAGTAAATTTATTGCTTAAGCATATCAAGTCTATGGATGGTCTTTGAAAAGTGTCACACAAATGATTGAAAGTAAGTGTCACTGAACTGACATGAAATTTGAATGTTTTAATTCATGTCATTACAGAAAGTTTGGTTTTTAATTTGGAGTTTTATAATTGACAAATACCTTTAAATATGAAAAATCGAATTTTAGGTGGGAAAGTTAATGTTTTTCTAGAGCAGAAAATATTGTGAGCCATTCTAAGTGCTATAAGTAAGATAGTGGAAATGGAATCTGGGAATGATCTTTTTGATATTTTTAATTTTTTATATTTTTTGAGACAGGCTTTTGCTCCATTACACAGGCTGAGTGCAGTCACTTGATCATGGCTCAGTTCAGCCTTTCCATTTTGGTCTCAAGTAATCCTCCACCTCAGCCTCATGAGAAGGTGGGACTACAGCTGCGCACCACCATGCCTGGCTATTTTTTTATTTTTTACTTTTTTAGATATGAGGTCTTGCTGTAGTGCCCATACTGGTCTGGAACTCCTGTGGTCAAGTCATTCTGCCTCTGCCTCCCAAAGTGTTGGCCCTAAGGGCATGAACCACTGTGCCCAGCCCATTTTGACATATTTAAAGAAGAACTGTGTCACAACTGGTGAAATGCCTCCTAACTAGTTTCTCAGCTTCTACTCTAATCTTTTGTCTTCTACCATATTTTCCTTCTAGTAGCCAGAATATTTTCTAAATTAATATCAAATTATGACACTCACCTATTAAGATTTCCATCTGGTTTCTTGTTACATTAAGAATAAATTCCAAACCTGTCTTTGGTCTAGAGAACTCTACACAGGCACCTACTTGTCCTAACCCTTTCCCCCTGTACACTTTCTTCTAGAGACAATGGCCTTCTGTTTTTCTTTAAACTCCTGAAGGTGTTTTCACCTTTGCCCCTTTACTTCTTTTGTCCCCTGTGTCTCTCTCATTGAGCATTCTTTCTTGCAACTACTTGAGGTTTGCTTCTATTCCTTTTTGAGGCTTCCGCTTAAATGATACCTCTTAGAGAGTCCTTTCCTGGCCACACTATAGGCACCCGTAGGATTTGTCTAGTGCTTCCTGCTTACTTTGCTATTTGATTTCTGGAACTTAAAAATATGTTATATATCTTCTACAATAAAACTTTAAGTATGAAATACATAGGATAAATGTATATACACTATGTGACTACCTCAAAATTTTAAGATTATCTTAAACATTATCCCAAAGTGAAGACACCAATTTATCACAAACTTGCATAGAAGAACTCTCTCCTCCTGGGTCATTTTAGTCACTACTTTTATCCTCAAAGTAAGTATTAACCTGATTTCTAATATCATAGATTAGTATTGTTTATATAATTGAATTAAATAATACGTATTCATTTCTGTTTTTGTTTAGCAGTTGTTTAATTGCACTGGTGTAGAGTATTCAGTTGATTGACAAAGACCACAGATGATCTCTTCATTTTATGATTAATGGTTATTTGTGTTGTTAACATTTTTTGACCTTACTAATAATTATGGTATTAAGATATTTGTATATTTTATTAGGTTTAAATATTTATTCATTTTTGTTGGATGTATACTTGGAAGAATAGTTGATGAGAGAAAGGCACATTTATAATTAGAATTATTTGTTGACTGAGTTTTTTAAAAAATATTTTTTATTTTAAAGAATCAGATTGCTTTTAGTTATCATTTTTGGATGATTTATAATTCCTTCTGAAACTATTCCAATCAATAGAAAACCATTCCTTCTGAAACTATTCCAATCAATAGAAAAAGAGGGAATCCTCCCTAACTCATTTTATGAGGCCAGCATCATCCTGATACCAAAGCCTGGCAGAGACACAACAAAAAAAGAGAATTTTAGACCAATATCCTTGATGAACATTGATGCAAAAATCCTCAATAAAATACTGGCAAACAGAATCCAGCAGCACATCAAAAAGCTTATCCACCATGATCAAGTGGGCTTCATCCCTGGGATGCAAGGCTGGTTCAATATACGCAAATCAATAAATGTAATCCAGCATATAAACAGAACGAAAGACAAAAACCACATGATTATCTCAATAGATGCAGAAAAGGCCTTTGACAAAATTCAACAACCCTTCATGCTGAAAACTCTCAATAAATTAGGAATTGATGGGACATATCTCAAAATAATAAGAGCTATTTATGACAAACCCACAGCCAATATCATACTGAATGGGCAAAAACTGGAAGCATTCCCTTTGAAAACTGGCACAAGACAGGGATGCCCTCTCTCACCACTCCTATTCAACATAGTGTTGGAAATTCTGGCCAGGGCAATTAGGCAGGAGAAGGAAATAAAGGGTATTCAATTAGGAAAAGAGGAAGTCAAATTGTCCCTGTTTGCAGATGACATGATAGTATATCTAGAAAACCCCATTGTCTCAGCCCAAAATCTCCTTAAGCTGATAAGCAACTTCAGCAAAGTCTCAGGATACAAAATCAATGTGCAAAAATCACAAGCATTCTTATACATCAATAACAGACAAACAGAGAGCCAAATCATGAGTGAACTCCCATTCACAATTGCTTCAAAGAGAATAAAATACCTAGGAATCCAACTTACAAGGGATGTGAAAGACCTCTTCAAGGAGAACTACAAACCACTGCTCAAGGAAATAAAAGAGGATACAAACAAATGGAAGAACATTCCATGCTCATGGGTAGGAAGAATCAATATAATGAAAATGGCCATCCTTCCCAAGGTAATTTACAGATTCAATGCCATCCCCATCAAGCTACCAATGACTTTCTTCACAGAATTGGAAAAAACTACTGTAAAGTTCATATGGAACCAAAAAAGAGCCCGCATCGCCAAGTCAATCCTAAGCCAAAAGAACAAAGCTGGAGGCATCACACTACCTGACTTCAAACTATACTACAAGGCTACAGTAACCAAAACAGCATGGTACTGGTACCAAAACAGAGATAGAGATCAATGGAACAGAACAGAGCCGTCAGAAATAATGCCACATATCTACAAGTATCTGATCTTTGACAAACCTGACAAAAACAAGAAATGGGGAAAGGATTCCCTATTTAATAAATGGTGCTGGGAAAACTGGCTAGCCATATGTAGAAAGCTGAAACTGGATCTCTTCCTTACACCTTATACAAAAATCAATTCAAGATGGATTAAAGACTTAAATGTTAGACCTAAAACCATAAAAACCCTAGAAGAAAACCTAGGTATTACCATTCAGGACATAGGCATGGGCAAGGACTTCATGTCTAAAACACCAAAAGCAATGGCAACAAAAGCCAAAATTGACAAATGGGATCTAATTAAACTCAAGAGCTTCTGCACAGCAAAAGAAACTGCCATCAGAGTGAACAGGCAACCTACAAAATGGGAGAAAATTTTCGCAATCTACTCATCTGACAAAGGGCTAATATCCAGAATCTACAATGAACTCCAACAAATTTACAAGAAAAAAACAAACAACCCCATCAAAAAGTGGGCGAAGGACATGAACAGACACTTCTCAAAAGAAGACATTTATGCAGCCAAAAAACACATGAAAAAATGCTCACCATCACTGGCCATCAGAGAAATGCAAATCAAAACCACAATGAGATACCATCTCACACCAGTTAGAATGGCAATCATTAAAAAGTCAGGAAACAACAGGTGCTGGAGAGGATGTGGAGAAATAGGAACACTTTTACACTGTTGGTGGGACTGTAAACTAGTTCAACCCTTGTGGAAGTCAGTGTGGCGATTCCTCAGGCATCTAGAACTAGAAATTCCATTCGACCCAGCCATCCCATTACTGGGTATATACCCAAAGGACTATAAATCATGCTGCTATAAAGACACATGCACACGTAAGTTTATTGCGGCATTATTCACAATAGCAAAGACTTGGAACCAACCCAAATGTCCAACAATGATAGACTGGATTAAGAAAATGTGGCACATATACACCATGGAATACTATGCAGCCATAAAAAATGATGAGTTCACGTCCTTTGTAGGGACATGGATGAAATTGGAAATCATCATTCTCAGTAAACTATCGCAAGAACAAAAAACCAAACACCGCATATTCTCACTCATAGGTGGGAATTGAACAATGAGAACACATGGACACAGGAAGGGGAACATCACACTTTGGGGACTGTTGTGGGGTGGGGGGAGGGGGGAGGGATAGCATTGGGAGATATACCTAATGCTAGATGACGAGTTGGTGGGTGCAGCGCACCAGCATGGCACATGTATACATATGTAACTTACCTGCACATTGCGCACATGTACCATAAAACCTAAAGTATGATAATAATAATAATAATAATAAAAGAAAAAGAAAAAAAAAAGAATCAGATTGCTTTTAGTTATCATTTTTGGATGATTTATAATTTATTTCTAGTATGACTAGAACATATAATTTTTATGAGTTTGAATCTTATACAATTTACTTAGTGTTTATTTATGGCCCAGCATATGGTCAATTCAGGTAACTATTTCATATAATCTTTTTTTTTTTTTTTTGAGACAGAGTCTCTCTCTGTCACCCAGGCTTGAGTGCAATGGAGTGATCTTGGCTGACTGCAATTTGCATCTCCTGGGTTCAAGTGATCCTCATGCCTCAACCTCCCAAGTATCTGGGACTACAGGTGCTCATCCCCCACATCTGGCTAAGTTTTGTATTATTAGTGGACACAGGATTTCACCATGTTGGCCAGGCTGGTCTCGAACTCCTGAGCTCATGGGATCCTCCCACCTTGGCCTCCCAAAGTGTTGGGATTATAGGTGTGAGTCACCGCACCTGGTCTCCATAAACTCTCTTAAAAATGTTTATTTTCTGTCTACACACACACAACCAGAGATATATGTATGGATACATATATACAGATATATGTGCAATATATATATATACACACACATATATAGCACAGAGGTTACATTTAATTGTGTACTTCAAATGTTTTATCTCCTTAAATAAAAGATTTCAAAAATCATTATTTTGTCTTTTCTTTTTGGTCTGTTTAAATTTAATGTGATTACTGGTAGGTTCACTTTTTTGTTTTTTTGTTTTTTTGGTTTTTTCGAGATGGAGTCTCACTCTGTCACCAGGCTGGAGTACAGTGGCACTATATCGGCTCACTGCAACCTCTGTCTCCTGGGTTCAAGTGATTCTCCTACCTCAACCTCCCAAGTAGCTGGGACTACAGGTGCACACCACCATGCCCAAATAATTTTTGTATTTTTAGTAGAGACAGTGTTTCACTATGTTGGCCAGGAGTACGGTCTTGATCTCTTGACCTCATGATCTGCCCTCCTCAGCCTCCCAAAGTGCTGGGATTACAGGCATGAGCCACTGCACCTGGTCGGTTCACATTTTTTTTAAAAACAGTTTTATTTTTACTTTAAGTTCCAGGATACATGTGCAGAATGTGCGGGTTTGTTACATAGGTATATGTGTGCCATGGTGGTTTGCAGCACCGATCAACCTGTCATCTAGATTTTAAGCCCCTCATGTATTAGCTATTTGTCCTGACACTCTCACTCCCCTTCCAGCCCCCAAATTGCCCCGGTGTATGTTGTTCCCCTACCTGAGTCTAGGTATTCTCATTGTTCAACTCCCTCTTACAAGTGAGAACATGTGGTGTTTGGTTTTCTGTTCCTGTGTTAGTTTGCTGAGGATAATGGCTTTGTATTTCATCCATGTCCCTGCAACAGACATGATCTCATTCCTTTTTATGGTGCATAGTATTCCATAGTGCATATGTATCATATTTTCTTTATCCAGTCTATCACTGATGAGCATTTGGGTTGGTTCCATATCTTTGATATTGTAGATAGTGCTGCAGTAGACACACATGTGCATGTGTCTTTATAGTAGAATGATTTATATGCCTTTGGGTATATACCAAGTAATGAGATTGCTAAGTCAAATGGTGTTTCTAGTTCTAGATCTTTGAGGAATCACCACACTGTTTTCCATGATGGTTGAACTAACTTACATTCCCATCAAAAATGTAAAAGCTTTCCTATTTCTCCCCAGCTTCACTAGTATCTGTTTTTTGACTTTTTAATCATCGCCATTCTGACTGGAATGAGATTGTACCTCATTGTGGTTTTGATTTGCATTTCTCTAATGATCAGTGATGTTGAGCTTTTTTCATAAGTGTCTTGGCTGCATAAATGTCTTTTTTTGAGAAGTGTCTGTTTATATCTTTTGCCCACTTTTTGATGGTGTTGTTTTTTCTCTTATAAATTTGTTTAAGTTTCTTGTAGATTCCGGATATTAGACCGTTGTCAGAGGGATAGATTGCAAAAATATTCCCTCATTCTGTAGGTTGCCTGTTCCCTCTGATGATAGTTTATTTTGCTATGAAGAAGCTCTTTAGTTTAATTTGATCCCATTTGTCAATTTTGGCTTTTGTTGCAATTGCTTTTGGTGTTTCTGTCATGAAATTTTTGCCCATGCCTATGTCCTGAATGGTAATGCCTAGGTTTTCTTCTAGGGTTTTTATGGTTTTGGATTTTACATTTAAGTCTTTAATCCATCTTGAGTTAATTTTTCATAAGGTGTAAGGCAGGGGACTAGTTTCCATTTTCTGCGTATGGCTAGCCGGTTTCTCCACCACCATGTATTTAATAGGGAATCCTTTCCCCATTGCTTGTTTTTGTCAGGTTTGTCAAAAATCAGATGGTTGTAGATGTGTGGTGTTATTTCTGAGGCCTCTGTTCTGTTCCATTGGTCTATATGTCTGTCTTTGTTCCAGTACTATGCTGGTTTGGTTACCGTAAGGTGTAAGGAAGGGATCCAGTTGCAGTTTTCTCCATATGGCTAGCCAGTTTTCCCAAAACATTTATTAAATAGGGAATCCTTTCCCCAGTTGCTTGTTTTTATCAGGTTTGTTAATGATCAGATGGTTGTAGATGTGTAGTGTTATTTCTGAGGCCTATGTTCTGTTCCATTGGTCTACATATCTGTTTGGTACCAGTACCATTCTGTTTTGGTTATGTAGCCTTGTAGTATAGTTTGAAGTCAGGTAGCGTGATGCCTCCAGCTTTGTTCTTTTTGCTTAGGATTGTCTTGGCTATATGGGCTCTTTTTTGGTTCCATGTGAAATTTAAAGTAGTTTTTTTCTAATTCTGTGAGCAATGTCAATGGTAGTTTGATGGGAATAGCTTTGAATATATAAATTACTTTGGGCAGCATGGCCATTTTTACAATATTGATTCTTTTTATCCATGAAGATGGAATGTTTTTCCATTTGTTTGTGTCCTGTATTAATTCCTTCAGCAGTGGTTTATAGTTCTCCTTGAAGAGGTCCTTCACATCCCTTGTTAGGCATATTCCTAGGTATTTTATTCTCTTTGTTGCAATTGTGAATGGGAATTTATTCATGATTTGGCTCTCTGCTTGTGGGTTGTCAGTGTATAGGAATGCTTGTGATTTTTGCATATTGATTTTTGTATCCAGAGGCTTTGCTGAAGTTGTTTATCAGCTTAAGGAATTTTGGAACTGTGACGAAGGGGTTTTCTAACTATAGAATTATGTCATCTGCAAACAGAGACAATTTAACTTCTTCTCTTACTATTTGAATATCCTTTATGTCTTTCTCTAGTTCACATTTAAATCCACCATTTTATTCTCTCTCTATATATATTTTATTTTCTAACCTGTTTTATGTTTCTTTGCTTTCTTACTTTTTTTGAAGTATTTTAAATCATTTCTTGCCTTACTAATGTTTTGGTAAAGTGTTTTTAATGTATTCCCTTAGGTGGTACCACTTTACCTCATAATAATATTGGTAGGAGTAATAGACTCTGAATTGATGGTAGGTGGTCTAGGCACAGCATTTTCCATAGTATTTCCTTTGGATTATGGAAAAGTTAAGAATTACATATTTATTTTATCAATATTAAAACCTTTGCATTTCAAAAGGCATCTTCCGAAAAGTAAAAAAAAATCTATCTGTCCATAGTGGAATAAAATATTTGAAAATCATATATTTGATAAGGGATTGTATCTATAATATATAAATAATTCTTATGAATCCATAATAAGATAAATATAAATAGAAAAAGACAAAATATTCACAAGATTAAAATAGAAATTTATCTAAGGAAGATGTGTGAATGACCAGTAAGCACATGAAGAGAGGGTTAACATCTTCAGCCATAAGGAAATGCAAATGAAAACCATAATGAGAGACCACTTTACACACACTAAAATGGCTGTAATAGAAAGACAGGTGATAACAAGTGTTGGGAAGAGAGTGAAGAAATTAGAGCCTTCCTACCTAGCTGGTGGTAATGAAAAATGATGCAAATACTTTGAAAAACAGTTTAGCAGTTCTTCATAAACAACAATTTCCCATATGCCTCAGCAATTCCACTCCTAATATCTCCTCAAAGGAAGTAAAATCATATTTTTACACAGAAAATATGTATAACGATGTTCATAAATGCCAAAATTGGAAAGACCTAAAATGTCCATGACTGATAAATGGGTAATTTTGGTATAAAGATATCAAATAATATGATATAGAAATAAAAATGAATGAGTTCTGTTACATCCTACAACATAAATAAAACTAAAAATAATTATGCTAAGTGAAAGAAGTCATTTACAAAACACCATAAATTGTATGATTTCATTTATATAAAATATATGAAGAGAATAATCTATTGAGAAACAAAGTAAGTTGGTATTTTTCTAGGACTAGAGGTTTATTGGGAGTGACTTCATACATTACGAGTTTAATTTGAGTTCATAAAAGTGTTCTTTAGGGTTGTGGCTTTGTAACTATGTAAACATACTAAGTATATTTAGATTTTAAATTTTAGTGAATGTTATGCTATGCAAATTATAATTCATTATCACATTTTTAAAAATAATTATAATAAAAATAAATTTTTGAGAAAGAATAGATTCATACTTGCAGAAATTTTAGGTATTGAACTATTTTATCATATTTCTCTAGTTATGTTATTTCTTTTCATTGTGTATTCTATCATTAAAATATTTAAAATAATTATCTACATATCTTTAAATTTTTTGATTTTATAATTCATTGCAGTCATTGGTTACCCATTAAATCTGTGGGGTTGCAATGTAACTTTGAAATAACTGTCTGGTGGAAAGTAAGAACAGATTTTACATTGGTTAAATCACTTCAATCCCTTCAAAATTAGTCTCTTAAAAACGGGTTAAAATTCATATTCACTGTTGACAAAACAATTTATGAATACCACCTGGTCACAAAATTGTAATACTCACATAGGGTCATTAATGACTGACTTCAGTGCCTTGAGCAAATCTTTACTTGACATGGTCCTGATGTCCACACTGAGGGCTGCTCCCTTGGCTTTCATGTGAAAAATGTTATCATGTTGATCCGCAAACAAGGGAATGCCCACCATAGGGATCCCATGGTAGATCGCCTCATAGATGCCATTGGTTCCACCATGAGTTATAAAAGCTTTGGTTTTGGGATGACCTAAAAGTGAATGAATTTTAACAAAATTATTAATTATAAGACACAGGAATTGAATAAGAAATGCACAATATAAGGAACTTAAAACAAAACTGCTCCTTAGGTAACATTATACCCACAAAACTGCATTGAAATTGTCTTCAAATTTCAGAGGAATTGCCAGGTGAACAAAATGAAAAAGCATATTCTTAATTAAAAAATTAAAATGTGCAAAAAAAGAGAATAAGATTGGGTATACAAGAACATGGTCTCTTAGGTATTATAAATAATGAAGTCACATTTACATATTTAAAAAATATTTAAATACTTAAAATATTTAAAATATTTTATTTTTTTAAAGGCAGCAGGGAGTAGGGTGCAGGTGGGGCTGAGGAAGGACCGGGTATGCATCATCACGAAATGTGTTATCATTTTATCATGATAAAGATTGGTGATTTATTCTCATAGAAAGTAGAGTCACTGGTAATAGAAGAGTGTCTGCTATTTTTCAGTGCCTGTTGAAATAAACCTGCAGTAGGGGAAAGAACAGAGGTAAAGTCGTATAAATAGGAGACAGACAGAAAATCCGGGATGTTATTTAAAACCTGTGAGAGGAAATTACACCCGAACAAGAGATTTTTATTCTGACCATAAAGAATGTGACTGTATGTAACAAAATGCCAACTACCATAGTGTATTCTTTTTACACTAAGACTGGAAAATAAATATAAAGTTGTTAAATTTGATTTTTTTTTAGTTTCCAATAATAAATGTTAAATATGTTTGTTTTATGTTGAACTATTATCACTCTAATTGGCTGTTACTAATATATTCAGTATTTGTTCTCCAGAGTCTTACCAAGAAGGTCATTCTGGGGTAACCACTGGTACAGTCGAGTATTGGAACCTAAAGTATTTGGCTTCTTGCCATCAAATCTCCATAGAACCTGTTAGGGCAAGGAAAATATCTTGTTCAATGAATAGAACTGTAAAAACATAGCATGGTAGAATTCTGAAGAGATTAATAATCAGTTAGCTAATCCATATAAAAGATGAAGAAATAAGAAAAAGTGATGTCAAGTAATGAGAACTACTAAAAGTCTGAGGTAAGTTGAATACCCACATTTAATGTCTTTACTTTTATAGTCAATTTGGTATATAAAGAAATAATGGCATTTCCAACATAATAGCTAGACACATGAGATTGTGAAAGGAAAATAAATCTTGGTGCCCCAAACTCTATGCTAAAGGAAAAAGTTAAGCTGCTCAGGGAAAACCTACTTCCCATTCTATTCAAAGTCAGCCCTGGGCTCACTGAGATAAATGCCTATCTAACTGCCCCATTTGCAGAGGCTAATCAGAAACTCAAAGGAATTCAGCCATTTGTCTCTTATCTACCTATGACCTGGAAGCCACTTCCATGCTTCAAGTTGCTCTGCCTTTGTTTCTAGTTGTCCCCTATTTCTGGACCGAACAAATGTTCATCTTATATATGTTGATTGATGTCTCATGTATCCCTAAAATGTATAAAACCAAACTGTCCCCCCACCACCTTGGACACATGTCATCAGGACCCCCTGAGGCTGTGTCATGGGTGCACATTTTCAACCTTGGCAAAATAAACTTTCTAAATTAACTAAGAACTGTCTCAGATATTCAGGTTCATATTTTGGTAACCATGAAGAGATTCTGAGTGGAGGTTCCCTAACCTTTGATAAATGTCCAATCAGCGATTGGTACCAGCATGAGCTAACTTTATGGCTCAAACAAATAAGACAATTGGCTGAGGTCTGGGAGCAACCCCTCCAGAGAATCCCTGATACCCCAAAATTCAGTCAAGATCTAAAGTTTATTTTGCTGTACAACTCCTTTTTTTTTTGGAGTTTTACTTGCTTCCTACAAGAGAGGCAATATTTCCTGTTTCCATGACAATGGAAGGCAGGTAACTCTATGGAGTTTGAGCTCTCTCCCAGAAGGGAGGATAAATTTGAGGTTTCTTTCCTGATTCTAGGATGGCAGAGGGCAGTTTTGGCCTGAAACTCATCCTTAGGTAAATAGCTGAATTGGGGTTTTGTCTTGGTTAATGTTTAACAACTAGCTGGACTTAATTTCTCCTTACCATTACAGTGCTTAGTGATCACATTTTTGGGAGTTTTTTTTTGTACATTCCAGTATTTCTCCCATCAGATTTGATGAACTTTACCTGACTTGATCAAATCTGAGTAAGAATTCCAAATTGTGGGTAACAAAGCCTGTCTAATTTGGCTAAAATTCTTTGCAGACGCAAAAGAGAAAACAAAACAAAACAAAACAAAACAAAACAAAACAAAACAAAACAAAACAAAACCAAACCTAAAAACCATGCCCTTAGTTTCTATGTTTGCTTCCTGTCTTTAAAAAAACAAATGTTCTTTTGTTTACTTTTCTTCCACCCTATACCTCCTTTTGCCTTTTGCCATTTGCAGTACGAAAAATCTAGAGAAGGCATCTAGTGACTTGAACTCTTTTAAAGAATTCAGAACAAAGGCACCACTCACCCCTTTGGGGGTGTTCTGTTTTCTTTGTGTAGTTCCAAGAGTTGTGGGCAGATTTTTTCTTCGTCCAAAGCTCTGTTTTCCTATGTTGAATGACATGATCTCTTTGGCTTTCAGATTACCACAGATTACCTTGTACTGTGCGAGGATTCTACCTTGACATGTGTAATGGCAGATGAGAGTTACAAAGCAGGGGGTGGCTGAGTACAGATTACAGGAAGTAGTATTGACTGTTGTAATTTTTTTCCTCCTAGGAAGTTGTTGTTTAAGGATCCTAATTCTAGTTTGGAGATGCATTGTAAAGGGTCTCCTCTATTGTTTTTATTCCCCAAATTAATCTCAATTTTGCTTGTCTGTGTGGATTTGCATGAGAAACTGAACTATGGTTTACATAGGTAAATGAGAGACTGAGTTTTGTCATCTCTAAAGAGAAAGGGCATTTGCTCCTCTCAGCCAAAAGGCTCCCCTAAATGACTGGGGGCCTTGTGAGAGTGTCTTGGGTTTGACCCCTTATGACATGCAGTGACTCTGCAGGGAAATCCCCAACAAAAATTAACTTTTAAAACAAGGCTAGTCAAGGAAACACATATAAGGGCAGATCACCCAGAATTTTGAGCCCTCTCAGAGGTCATAGACCTCTGGAGAGAGAAATTGAGACATGTAAGAGGATGTAAAAAACTCAGTGGTGACACACTGTGGAGTGCTGCCCACAAGCAGCACACCTTGATTCACCACACATAAACCATAGGCCATAGCTCAGTTCCTCCTTTTAGGAAAAAAAGTGGGAAACAAATAATCTAAGAATGTGGAGAAAACAAGAAGAATGACCCCCTGATATCACTCGGTAGGTTTTATGACACCTCTACTTGGCAGAGTTTATGTAAAATGAAGGTAATATGGTCTTTGTGCACATATACATTAAGATCCCTAAGGTTGTCCTGCAAACTATAGAGTCCCTAAGTTCTCTCTTTTTAAAAAAATTTCTTTTCTTCTTGCTTTAAATTTGCTTTTATTTTTCTATTAAGATAAAAACCACAGTATGGATTCAACAGATTTTTGTCTGCAAGCTGGTCAATTTTTTTTATCTCATGGCTAAAGTTCTGAAGTAAAAGCCATAGAATCTTTTGTGTGTGTGTACATGTGTTTGCATATATTTAAAAGGTCACTATAATTTCTATAATTTTATGTCTAATAGGCAATTAAATCCATTTTATTTTCCTTCCAGCACACCAAACTTTTTCTCTCTGTACCTTATGATGTAAATTTTGCTATTTAATTTTCACTTGGTTTCTTTTAATATGCAAATGTAAGACTATTTAGCTTACAACTGCCTATGGTGATCAAGTATTCATACAGATTACCTATTGAAACAGGTTATCAAGAATTTGGAAGTCTAACATGGCAAAAAGTAGTTTTCATAAATCTATAAGGTGTACTTCTATTGGCATGCTTAATATGTGTGTGTATTTATGTGTTTTGTACACAATGTTTTACTACTGCAAATATATAGAAGAGTTCTAATTAATTGGCTTAAGAAAATAAAAGTGCTTGAATTAAATACTTTGCCAGAAAAAAAAGACTAGTCAAATGCTTTTTCAAGTTTATGTAACTTAAATAAAATCTTTTATAAATAAGATAACTTTACAATTATTGCTAAAGTATGATAATATTAGAAATGTCTTAAGAATTTCCAGAATACATTTTTGTTTGCATTTATTAATCAAGCACTTTCATACTTATTCTTGCCAAATACTTTAAGGTGTCAAAATTTGACATACGGGTTACAAAACTGTAAACCAAGCCCAAAACAGAATGATCTTTGCTTGTGTAATTTTTTAATAAATAAGACATTGATATTGGTTTAATGAAAATAGCCACATCTTGAATTAAGTAAGGCTATCATAACTTCTAATCCTGTGGCATTAAGCAATCTAGTCCACAGGCAGTAAGGTTTTTTTTTGGGAAAAAACTGTTATCATTTTTATTTCAAAGCTAAACTATAAAGGGTGTGAAATAGCAACACTATCCTTCAACTCATTTTCAAATCATATGTTTTTTTCCTCAAGTTCTGTTTGTTTTGGCATAATGCTAACAGTGTTTTCTAAAGCTATTCAGCTCCTCAAGGTCCAGGGACTATCACAGAAGAGGTGGGTGTGTGAGATTATAAGAACTGATACTGAGAGATAATTTATTTATAAATTAATCATTAATGTCAAAGACACATTAATGCAAGACCAACATATGGGCCCCTGTGTCAGATTAACAAGGTTTTCTGGAAGCATAAACTGACTTCTTAATAAAGATTATAAACATTATGAAAGGCTCAGGAAAGTTATATCTTATGGTCAAGATTAGAATTTTATAGATTGTTCATACAATTTTGAAAAACTAACTTATTTGGCTTTGTGCTGTTTTATTAGGGCTTATTGTTTGGAAAATTGAGTCTCCTCTCTGAAAGAATGAAGATTTTTGCCTTTTTTTGAAATCCTTGAGTTACCACTTTAGTCAAATGAATGATTTATCTTACCTGTGATATTAAGTGTTTTAAACCTTTGATATTTGAGAAATTTTCCAAACAAATTATAAATTACATTTTTTTCTGACCTAAGTAATCCTTTAATTTATTAGTTTCCGTAAAGTCCAAAAATGACATAATTTGGCTTATTTTGTATAAAAATTATACAGGAAACATTATCAAATATGAAATTATGTTTGGTCTTTTTGAGCTGTGTTTATATAAATATGTTATTGGTATGTTTTCAAAAATTATGGGAAACTCCTATAATTCTGATATGACTTAGTGTGTACGTTATCAGTAGCAACTATATTTGTTAAGTTATTGTGTACCACAGAGGTAACAAATTTCCTTGTCCATTGTGTCTTTGACTGAGGCTGCACTAAAACTTTTTGTCATCCACAGACAATTGTTGTATGACTTTGGTCCTCTTTAGAAGGTGGTTTTATAATCAGCAATAAAATTCTAACAGGTGCTCTTCAAAAAAAGTTTTTGATAATTTTGGAGATTGTGACATTAGAATAGAAGAAAAACTTTCAGGACTCATGGAGAACTAAAATGTTCATGAATATCAAGCAGAACAGGAATTAATTACATGGACTGAACTACTAGAAAACTAAAGTAATCTTTTTGACTTTGCTTAAAACATTGCTGATCCTTTGTTTTGTATTTTTTAGGGTCAAGGAATCTTTTTTTTTGAGCTATTAACAGCTTTTAACAATTTAGTGTACTCTTATGAACAAAATTTAGAACATATTTGTTTCCCTCTACCTGATTTCTTCAGAATTTGGAAACTATTTGTGAGTATTTTTGTTCTTTTGTCAATACAGTTATTTGCATAAATGCAATAAGAATCTATTTTCATTTATAACAAAACACAATTGGAGAAACTGGTTATTTTACCAAGGCTTTCACTGGAATTGTGTGCTTTCCTTTAGGGAATCAAACTTGACTTATGGAGCCAATAAAAGCCCCTTGAGAAAACTGGCCTCATACCTTCATCTATAAGGTCCCTGTACAGGGTTCCTGAACTGTGTTAAGCAAAGAATGTAACTTTCTGACAGGCCCAGAAGTGCCAAGTTTATTTTTGAACCCCAAGAGGAGGAATTCACCCAACTCATAGGTATTTGATGGTACAAATCTATGACTTGCCTCAGCTTTAAAAAGGTCTTATCTGAGATTCTTTCTACAGACAAAGTTCCATCAAAACCACTTTAAAAGCCTATGTAAAGAAAAAATTATTCTTCCTCCTCTGTATACAAATAATCAGGCCAAGTATAATAAAGCAAATCAGTTCTACCCTGGTTTGACTTTAGTAAAATTGGGAAACTGAAGAGAGAAAAATTATGTTTCAAAAATTACTGTGCATCTGTTTTTAGATTCCAGTCTTGCCTAATGATTTTCAATTTTTATTACAGTCTGCATTTTGGACTGAATTCTAATTTTTCATGGTTACACATCTTCAAAATAGTGTCTTCAGATATTTTTTCCTCCCCCGCCCCACCATTTTTCCTAATTTGGAGTCACTGCAAACTAAGCCATGCTTTCATAAAGCCCTACAAATTAAGCTAGACAACTTAAACTTCAGAAGAAAATAACAGCAACCAATTTACATACATAATCCACTTTCATACCTGCCTACTGATTTATGGACTTCAGAGTAATGTGGCTTATATTAATTTTACAGGATTGTTCTTTTGTTTGGTTTTGTTTTTCTCCCTTCCTTCCTTTATTTTGTCTTCATAGGACATAAGACTTCACAACCTACTAAAAATGAACTTTCCTAATAACTCAGGACCTGCTTAGGAATAAACTATCCTTGCCATTAGAGATCAGATGAAAACCTGAGACCAGAGACTCATTTTCTTCTAAAATGCTTTCTCCAAAAGATTTTTTTTAAATGTAAAAGGAAAATAAGCCTTGGGACCCCAAAGTCACTAAGCAAATCACTGCCTCCCATTCTATTCAAAGTCACCCCTCTGCTCAGTGAGATAAATGCATATCTGATTGCCTCCTTGGAGAGGGTAATCAGAAACTCAAAGGAATGCCTCCTCCCTGCTTCAAGTTCACAAAAATAAACTTTCTAAATGTACTAAGACCTGTCTCAGATATTTGGGGTTCACGAGATTATCAATGAAATATTCAAATATTTAAGAATTGTTAGGCAGTCTTAAATCTAGTACAAAAAAAGTAGCAAATTAGTAATAACCTATAAACTCATTTTACATAGTTTATACTAGCTGTAACCTTCCAAATTTAATATAAATTTATTAATTTTTGAGTGACATGAGAAGAGTTAACTTATATCCACTTGTCTACTAGTCAGAAGTTATTTTATGAATTTGACATCATTGATTACAAAAGACCAAATGTTTAAACTGTGCATATGGTGAGAAATAATGCTACATATGTAGTATGTGTAATTTCTTTTAATATGCTAACTATCAAGTGCTACTTTCAGGAAAAATTTCAATTGGCACTGTTTGACCCAAATTCAGACTATTATCAGTATTGCTACTTTTGTAAATGCTAACAATGTAGGAAAAAGGAGTCCATTGGCAATTCATGATTAACAATACAGATGCTGAAAATGTATAAAATTGTATTTTGCTACATTTTGCTTAACTTATCTTTCACACTTAGATGATGCACTACATAGCATTGACAGCATTGATATATGGTCAACTATAGCCAGTCTTTACCGTGTCTAGTACCAAACTAAGGTACTGATTTTAGAATTCCCAAGCAATCTTTATAAACTAGAGTAGAATTTACAAGTGTTGACCTTGTATTTGATATGGGAGTGTTAAAGTAACTCTGTGTTTTCAGCAAAAACTTGCATAGATCATTCGGAGAGGGCTATGTCAGATAAGAAACTAAAACGAAAATTGAAAATACACAAAGATTGTATAGATTAGAAAATAAGTTCCTACCATGTTTATTTAAATTTTCTGCTCCTTATTCAATCTGGAGAAGGCACTAATCTGATTCTTAGAGCATAGTCTTTGTTGGGCCACATTTAATAATACACACAGTCTACCCTAAAAGCAGGATTCTATCTCCATCCTTTCCATTACGTTTTTCTGCTTAAGACATTAGTGGCACCCAAGCCAGCAGAGCAGACAAGTTTTTTTTCCTCTAAATCTACTTGGCTAGGTGGGTACCTCCAGAGTAGTGGTTTGTCAGACTAGGACATTCTTTCTCTGAATGGCACCCTAAACAGAACACTAAATAGACCTATTCCAATGCATGGGAAATAAAAACAGCCAGGTTGCTCGGTAAGATGAAGCTGCATGATGCATTTCAAAGTTTTTTCAATACCTGCTTATTGTTATTGTGATAGTACAGCAACTTATTAAAATTTAACTGCTTTTTGATAATATCTATAGTGTATACAGTACCTTCTAAAATCCTGTAAACCAAAAGGAGCAAATGACAGGGCAGAATTTAGTAATTTCTATGTACATGCTATGATACCATGATAATACCAAACTTCACTAGCACCTCTTAAATATATTTCCTTCTGATCACAATATTAATGCCAATGTTATTATCAACCAAAATTCCTCTCTTGTGATTTTAAGATCTTCCGTATATATTTGTTGTTTTGAACAGATGTCTGAGATAATTAGAAGTATCATAGCAGTTAAAGTTTCAGGCAGAACATTTCTGTAATGGACTCTTGAAGAGTTTAACACATTCATTTAGTAGCCATCCACAATTAAGGCACTTTATCTAACCTTTTGTGGGATCTGGGCAAGGGCTGATGCAATCATGTTGGCACTTTCTTCTGACATATTACTGATCATCGACCCCAGAGAAAACACCACAATACCATTTTCTCCAGAGCTCTGCACAAACTCTTCCATTTCCTGTGAAGAAAGAATTTGTTCTATCAGAAAAGAGCAACAGCACAGAAAACACTATTGATAGGATTGTTATAAACATCTAAGATGAGAAAGTCAAAAGCCATTGGAGTAATTTTTTTAAACTGACATAATCATTCAGTTTCTTTCAAAGGAGATGTGTAATATAATATATGTGGGATCTTTCATGCAAATTTGTGTAAATATGTGTGCATATGCATGTATGTATGTGTGTGTAAGGAAGAACTGAAACAAAGCTATGACACTGCAGTAGGAAGAGATAATGCTAGAAAATATTACACTCCGACATTTTATTTATAATATTATAATTACTAACATTGGTTATTGAAAGGTAGCTTTACTTGGCTTCAATTCTATTTTTTTTTTTTGTAGTTCTACTAAATCTCTTGTGTTTATTTGGGGCAGTTTTATTTTATTTTACTTTTTTCTGTTCAGTTCTTTTAGTTAGGAGTCATTGGAGCCATTACATGACTATGAGCAATGAGGAAAAGTTAGTTACAATTGGAATGATTTTATATCTACATTATTTAGCTTCTAGCTCTCTAACCCTTTATATTTCACTTAAAGTTAGAGTTTCCTAGTCTTACCCCACTACCCCTCACTGCCCCCAACACCCCCACCCCCAACCCCTTCAGCTTAAAAGCTGACATATAAGAATCACTGACATTCAGCAGTCTGGTATTGTGGTTTGGAATTTGTGGGAAATAGTTCTGAGAATTCCATTTATAATACAGTATTATATACTATATAGTTACATAATTAAGTGATCTTATTTCTCAGGTCATTGCTTAGGTATGACTATGACACCTTTTGTCCTGAAATCACACTGTGAAATTGATGTGCTATGTATAACTTAATGTTAGGGACCCTCATCATCACTTTGCTGTGTCTCACAGGGAGCACTTGAACCACAATGGGAGAGGTCACCAGGACTTTCTCCAGTGGAGATCTGCTCACCCTCTAGAGTAGCTCCCTCACACTATATGAAGCTCCTGGTGAATACGTGTTTGCTTTGAAATGAATGAGAATTATTCTGACTTGTGTTTCCTGATGTGTTTCTGTTTTTAAACTTAAATCCATTCTCTAATGCCACATTGCTCAACGTATTCTCATACCAAAAAAAAAAAAAAAAAAAAAGAGAGAAAGAGGAAAAGAAATGTAGACCTATACATTTCCTGGATATCATATCAAAATTGTATACTCATCTTTTTGTTGCTGTTGTCCCTTTTGTTCTAAATTCTTTTTTTCTCAGTAAAATAATGACCAACCCCTTCTATCATAACAAATATACTTTCTGGTCCTAATCATTGGGGGAAATTTCTTTATAAAACTGTTTACAAATAAAAAAAGAAATTCTAAAATATGTCAATTCAGACCATATATTGGTAAGTATTTTTCAAAAATATAATTTAACTTTATGACATTTTTTTTTTTTTTTTTTGAGATGGAGTCTTGCTCTGTCACCCAGGCTGGAGTGCAATGATGCAATCTTGGCTCATTGCAACCTCTGCCTCCCAGGTTCAAGCAATTCTCCTGCCTCCAGGCACCTGCCACCATGCCTGGCTAATTTTTCTGTTTTTAGTAGAGTCAGGTTTCACCATCTTGGCCAGACTGATCTTGACCTCCTGACCTTGTGATCCACCCGCCTCAGCCTCCCAGTGTGCTGGGATTACAAGCATGAGCCACTGTGTCTGGCCTGACATCAGTTTTAATTGGAGATTCAGTGTATAGCTATTAGAGATAATTTATGAGGCATCCAGGAACTCAGTGTAATTGCAGTTGCCTGTAGCCACATTTAATGTAACTTGAGTTCAATGTTTTGTCTCATTCACTGCCAAAAGTCTTCTTCATCCACCCAGTATTGAAGTAATAAAACATCTATTTATAGAAAGATCAGCACTGATCTCATTCTGTGATGTCTTTATGAAAGTAACGGTAATAGAAGATCAATGTAAGTAGTCTTATAAAAGTATGAAAATTTAGAAAAAGAAAATCATTTACCCACATCTCTATCTCAATTTAAAATGTGTACCATTTCATTATGGGTTTAACTCTATTTATATAACTCAATGTATATATGTGATGTTTATTTAGAAAATTTTATTCTCATTGTATATGCCTTTTTATTCTACAAAAAAATTGTGATATTATTCTACTTATTTTGTTCCTTAGTTTCCAACTATACCTGTACCATGGCTGACAGTGTAATTAAACATTTTTTTGAAAAAAGGATTGTAATGGCTTGGTATGCACATTATATAAGTTTTTAACCATTTCTTAATGTAAGATATTTGAATTATTTCCAGAGTTTTTTTAATGAATATTTGCTACCAATATTGAATCTTACCATCATGATTTATTCTCTGTACAGTTTCATGTGAGTACATTATAAAGGCAATTCCTATATGCATTTCTCAAACACTTGATACTTTTTGGCAAGAGTCTTATTCTTTTGAAATATACAAACATTATCTGAGAATCTAATACATAATGGAAAAGCAAGCAAATTTGTGGCAACAATTATTTTGTGTACAAAAGAATTACAGCATCACTTTCACAATTATTTACTTGGATTCAAGTTTACCTTCTGCAAGTTAACAACAACGGAGGCTCACACTTGTAATCCCAGCACTTTGGGAGGTTGAGGCAAGTGGATCACCTGAGGTCAGGAGTTCGAGACCAGCCTGGCCAACATGGCGAAACTCTGTTTCTACTAAAAATACAAAAATTAGTCAAGTGTGTTGGCAGGTGCCTGTAATCCCAGCTACTTGGGGGGCTGAGGCAGGAGAATCAGATCACTTGAACCTGGGGGGTGGAGGTTTCAATGAGCCGAGATCATGCTAGTATCAGTAATAATCACTATTGTACTACTAGTCATTTATCCCTTGTCCTCCTTATTCTCCTACTCTCTTCCCCCTGCTACTGGCACTATCACTTTGTTTTAATGTGAGTGAGGAATTTTTTTTTGAGAATAAGATAAGAATACACAGAATTACCTTTTAAGCTAGAATATTAATGAAGAGCCTCCACCTTTACAATACAAATTTGGCTTTCCAGCTTGTTCAACTGACTGCCCAAACTTAAACATTTACATTTAAACAAGTACACAGAGTATCTGTTCTCTAGGACTTTGCTAGAGAATATAATCTTGATGTGTTGGAAAATCAATCAGTATTAAATGAAGACTGATATCTTAAATGACTGGCACATGTTAGCTAATTTAAAGTATTAGAAATAATGACTGAAATAATCATAATATCAACAATATTTTTGGATCACTGGCTATGTGTCAGAGACAACTTAAGTGTTTTATCTGTGGTAACTACTTTTTTTCCACACAGCACAATATGAAGTTGTGATTATTATTGTAAAAGTAGTCATGATTGCCTAAACTCATGTAAAAGTTCCTAAATGATCTTTATATTTTACAAACTTGCCTTTTTGTAATATTATACATTGGGAATATTGGGATTTTTTTAAAGGAAATCTGATCATATCTCTTCATTTCTTAACTCTTTTCAGTAGCTCTCCATTGTCCTTAATGGGTATATCAAATTTCATATATACATATATTTTTTTGTTGTTGTTGTTGTTGTTTGTTTGTTTTTTGAGAAAGAGTCTCACTGTGTTGCCCAGGCTGGAGTGTAATAGCATGATCTCAGCTCACTGCAACCTCCACCTCCCGGGTTCAAGTGATTCTCCTGCCTCAGCTTCCCAAGTAGCTGCTATTACAGTCACCTGCCAACATGCCTGGCTAACTTTTGTATTTTTAGTAGAGCCGGGGTTTCACCATGCTGGCCAGTCTGGTCTCCAACTCCTGACCTCAGGTGATCTGCCTGCCTCTGCCTCCCAAAGTGCTGGGATTACAGGCAGAGGCCCCCGTGCCTGGCCCATCATTGACTTTTACTCAACCTTTTCCTGTAAACTATATTTGGACTCCTGGGAACTGCCCTTACTGCTTTTCTACTTTTCTGCCTTAATGCAAGCCTTTACTTTTTTGTTTGTTTATTTGTTTGTTTTTGAAACAGAGTCTCACTCCATTGCACAGGCTAGAGTTCAATGGTGTGGTCTCAGCTCATTGCAGCCTCTGCCCCCAGACTCAAGCAAGCCTCCTGCCTCAGCCTCTTAAGTAGCTGGGACTATGAGACTACAGGCTCACACCACCATGCCTGGCTATTATTTTATTTTTTATTTTTGTTAGAGATGAGGTTTTATCATGTTTCCCAGGCTGGTCTCAAACTCCTGAGCCCAAGCAATCATCCCTTCTCTGCCTCCCAAAGTGCAGGGATTATAGGTGTGAGTCACCTTGCTTGGCCTCTATTTTTCTTTTTGTGTCTTTCTCACCCCCTCATCGCTTCACCTATCTCTGCACATTATTGAGTATTCAGTTTAATTGTCAATGAGTTTGGGATCTCTTCTGCATATTTCTTTATCATTGTGGTCTTTCCTTATAACATTTTTAGACTTTTCTTTTTCACTTGTTTTTATTCTATCTTTCAAAGTACAATGTAAGGCATGAGGGAGCAGAAACTGTGCTACCTTTATTCTCTGGAAATCCAGCACTTACCTGTGGTTTGCATTAATCACTCTACAAATATTGTTTGAAGAAATGAATCATACTATCTTTTAGGTTGCACAATGAAGGTCTTACTTTAACCAACCCTGTTTTCAAAATCTCCCTAGTAATCCTCTTTGGTCTTTAATGATAATAACATTCACCTACTTGTGATAGTATAGAAATATATGATTTTCCAATGGCAAGTCCTTTTTTTTGACCTCCCATATTTCCCTCACTCTGAGTTAAACACTCTGAAAGAAACATATCCAGCCATTCCTTCTGAAAATGTCAAGCAAACAAATCAAACAAGAATACATTTACCTTAGGCAGGGGTTTGGCTGGTTTACAGTGAAGTCCTCCAACAAAATCAACATTTGGTAAGAATGGGCGAGGAAATTCAAAATCCCAATAGGTTCGAATGAGCCACATTTCAGCTTTCCTCATTGTCTCAAATAATGTAGTGGGTCTTCCTGATGGAAAAAACCAAAACAAAACAAAAGGTAGCTAACATGAGAATTGTTATTTGAATATGCAGTTATTTTCCTGAAACGACTTGGAATAACATATCCAAAGATATATAAAATGTCTTTGCATTGATAAAATATATATAAATACATTTATATATAGTCATAATTTAAATTTTATGTATTGCATAAGTTGCTCATATGTATATATATGGAAGGCAAAGTATTCAGAGATCTGTAAGAAGAAATTACGTCTTTAATGTAACATCAGTATATTCACAATCATAAATAATTATTAAAATAAGTCACCAATATGGTTTGACTGTTCCCACCCAAATCTCCTCTCATCTTGAATTATAATTCCCATAATCCCCATGTGTCAAGGCAGGGATCCAGTGGCAGGTGATTGGATCATGGTGTGGATTCCTCCATGCTGTTCTCATGAGATCTGATAGTTTTATAAGCGTTTGGCATTTCCCCTGCTTGCACTTCTCTCTCCTGCTGCTAAGTGAGAAGATCCAAGCTTGCTTCCCCTTAGCCTTTCACCATGATTCTAAGTTTCTTGAGGCATCCCAGCCATGTGGAACCATGAGTCTATTAAACTTCTTTTCTTTATAAATTACCCAGTCTCAGGTATTTCTTTACAGCAGTGTGAGAATGGACTAATGTAGCCACTATGAACTTAAATACACATTTGTCTTCTCTCTGAAGCTGCAATAGTAACAAATATACCTTAAACAACTCTTTCAGTTCCACAATTAATTCATCTTACCTTACCCATGAAAACAGCTTTCCAGGAAGTACTCTAGTGTCTACAATTTATTAAGCTAGTCCCTTGATCCTTAGTTTTCAAAGTAAACCATGAGTTTTTTGAGCTTAACACTGAAATCTTTATACCTACTACTGTCTTGGTTCATCTTAAAATCTTAATATAATTAGATTTTTAAAATAAATATATTTACAAATGAGAATTAAAAAATTTTCAGAATTTATTGACATAGAGATATGTGCTCTCCTTTAATTTGGCCCCTATTTTCTTTGATGGAGAGATGCAGTTTAATAAAATATAGATTAAAACTTAGATGTTCACTTTCAACAAGATTTCAGTTTTTGAAAGAAATAATTGTCAAGCTGTTATTGAAGGAATGTATAAACATTAGAAATCTCAAGTTTTAGGCTTCTGTTTCTGGAGTAGAGCCACTATATTTCTCAACTTTGAAGGAATCCTTCTTCTTATCTGAAAAACAAAATTTAATTTCTAAATGAGGAATCTGAGGTACTCAAAGAGAAACAAATTACTCAATCCTGTATTGATAATTTTTCTAGAAATATGTGTAAATACTAAATTTATGTGTCTGCCTTCATGAAGATGTTTCTTGAAGTATCTATTGACTTTTTTTAAAGATGAAAAAATGTATAGCAAAATGATATGTGATGGTTTAAAGAAATCATTAGTGCTTTACATTGAAGGTTTATGACTCTCTGGGTGTCCTGTAGTAGTGATGGCTCCAGAGTTCTAACTGATTCTATAAGTTCAACATTCTATAATATTTTTGAGATTGATAGATCATCTTACATTTGCAGTTCATAATTTCCCTTAAAAACACTATCTTCTGAGATTATATTTATATAAGCTCACCTTCAAAGGCACAGAAAAGTTAGAACTTAATAAGCACCAATTAGACACATGACTTACCTAGAACTTCACTATAAAACTGGTCCCACTTCTTCAGATCATAAATTTGAAACCAAAAGTCAAAATAAAGCATATGTATCATATTTTTTATCCTCTCCGTGAAAATCATTTGATCACTTAATTCTGACATAACAACAGGTACATAGGAAGGAGGGAACAGAAATCCTCCACCATTCTTCTCAAATGTGTAGCCAACAGAGAATCGGAGACTGTACAGAAAGGGTATGTTAAATAGTTCAGCCAGTAGCTCACCACAGGGATTAAGGGCATCTGCCAGAACGACATCAAACTTTGACTTTTGTAGTTTTGTCATAAGTTCCTTATTCAAAACTGCATCTTTACAGAGCTTGTAACTATAGTCATAATATTCCCAACACAATTCTTGTAATTGTGAAAAATATGACCAAAATGTAGTTTTTGAAATACCATATATCCATCTATCGAGCATTTTCAGAAGAGAATCTTCCAAATCATTTTTAGTTAAAGACGTAGGATAAACTTCAAATTTAATAGCAGATGATTTACTGGCATTGACAAGAATAGAAGCCGAAGATGTCAACACAGTCACCTCATGACCCCTCTGAACAGTCTCTTCCAGGATTGTCTTCATATTTATCCAATGGCTGTATTCTGTGGGCCACACCAGCACCTTTCCACAGCTTCCAGAGCTAAAGTAAAAACTGAGCTGTATCAGCAGAAAGACTGACGTCCATTTCAGAGACATCCTGGTCTTATGCAATGCTTCTTTTCCAGTTGTTGTTTCTTTCTGTCATTTCTCATACTTATATCTGAGGAAAAATCAATCAAGTTAAAATATAACTGCTAAAATTCGAAGTAAATACATAATACTAACAGTCTGAATAGGTGCATGCCAAGGAGACAAACAAAAGATTGATGACCTCATATTTATTTTTGTGTGTTTGGTGTTCTTTTATGTTTACAATTACTCTAGTCAAGCAATAATTTTTATGACCTAGAATATGTAAGTAACCTGTCTTATGTAATTATTTTTTAATACTGTTAAGAACAGTGGCAACGGAGAGGCTCCTGCCTGTTCAGTGCCCTTGACATAGAGAGAAGAAGTAATTATACAACTCAAACAGCATTTTTTAATATCATGGTGCAAGGAATGTCTTCTAAAACTTTGTTGACACATAATTCATATATCATATGATTCACCAATTAGTGTGTACAGTTCAATGTTTCCTAGTGTATTCATAGAATTTTATATCCACTACAACAATCAGTATTATCTCCAAAAAATTCTATACAATAGCCTTTAACCCCCTAATCTGAAATTTTGCATCCATCCTGCCCTAGGCAACCACTAATCTAATTTCTATCTCTATAGATTAGCATTTTCTGGACTCTTTAAAAAATAAATGAGGATTTTCCAGTGATCATGGCAGATGGGATGCAGGACTAGATTTCAGCTCCAGACAGAGCAGCATGCGGAGGCCTGCATTGTGAATTTTAGCTGCAGATCAACTGCAAGAACAGACCAGCAATTCTGAGAGGACCCACAGACCCTCTGCAGGAAGTGTACTGCTCCTGCAGGACCTGGGAGACATCCCAAATACTGTGAGTGCCCCAACAATGGAAGTGGCAAAGGGAGATCCCCCTCTCCCGAATACACATCCCCACCGGAGAAGCTGAAGGTCTGTTTGCAGGAGAAGTTCCTGACTTTACGTGGAGCTGAGTCAAACTAGAGAACCAAGCCAAGCAAAATACAGGGGTAGACGAAGTAGCAGAAAGGCACTGGGAGCTCTCTGGATACCCAAGCAGCTCATTCCTGCCTGGTATCACAGGGATTTATCAGGAGGGTGGCCAGTGATGCAGGGGGTTCAAAGATTCTCCTCAGGGCCTGAAAGCTTGAAAGGATGAGTAACTCCTCCCTTCTCAGGCCCAGTCCCAAGATGCAAGGCCACTTGCATCAGCAGCGTGTGTCAGCAAGATAGTAGAAGTAGGAAGAGAGCCGGCTAGAAGACACCTACCCTGGCTGGAAGACAAGTACTCCTGAAGATCAAGAAAGAGGCCGTCCAGGTACTACATAGCAGTCACATCAGACTGGGACACTTAGTGTTTACACTACACTACAAAACCCCTGTCCCATCCTCACTTGGGGCTGATGCCATTTTAGGCCTCAGCCCTCCTGCAATCAGGTGCTCATTAAAACAGCATGTTGCTCCACACCACCTCGTGTTGTCTGTTGGCATGCTCTTGGGGTTCAAACTGATTCAAGAACCTTACATCTGGTGCCAAATCCTAGGAGGGGCTCAGGTCTGTGTCGCTTGTGGACCTACCCCTCCACCCCAGAGAGCAGGCCACAGCAACTAGACAAAGGAAGCTCCTCAGCCTCCAGTCGCCTCTCTGTGCATGCGCATCAGCCACTGATCTCGCCTACTGGTAAGTTTCCCTGGGAGCCCAGTTAACAGGGCAAAATCTACATGGCCTTTCTTGGTTTCTCCAGTCCAAAAATCCAACACTGATCCAAGAAGGTTCCAGCATGCACCAGGCACTCGCTGATCATCTGGTCTTAGGGGGATGCCTCTAAGCCATTTCATCCCGTTCCAGGAACCAAAAAGGCAGCAGAGACCATAACTCCTTTTATCGTCTCCCTCCAGCTGTCCAGGATGGTCTCCTTTTTCCCTGTTCTCTTGAGCTACCCTTCATTATAGGAAACTCCCAGTCCTCAATTCCAAAAAACAGCCCTCCAGGCTGCCTCATAAAAAATCTGCAAACCTTAGGCCTCACGCAAGATATCTGCTGTAAGTGCCTTGTCTTTTTTATACAATAAAGCCCGGCCACAGTATGAATTAGATAACGGGTCCAAATGGCCCACAAATGGAACACTCAGCTTTACAGTTTTAACTGACTTAAGCAATTATTGCAGATGACTGGGAAAATGGGGAGAAATTCCTTGTGTCCAGGTCTTTTTGCAATCAGATCACAACCCGAACTCTGCAATTCTTGCTTACCTGTTCAAATCCTTCTTCATTCTTGCCACCCTCATTGCCTTTCTCCTCCCAACCCTACCTTTTTCCTCATTGGATCGAGCAGACTGCTGTCCACCCCTCCCAGACCCTACCCCTCCATCTCAACCAACTTCATTAACTCCCCAAGCTTCCTCATTGTCTTCTTAGCCACCATCTTCCCAGCCAGCATCACCTCCAAAAGTACCCACTTCTTTTCCTACACCATCCTCTCCTCAGGAAAACTCTAGCATTGCCTGTACTCATTCTCCTTCCTTACAGCCCTTTCATGGAGCCTGTTACCCCATCCCGCCACCTTACACCCATATCTATCCTCCACTGCCTATCAACTCAACCCCCGTTCCCTCTTCAAACCCTCAGCAGGAACCCCTTCTGGTTTCTTCCATCTCTCCTGCCCATACTAGCTCGGGCACCATCTTTGGCCCATGCCCCACCCATACTTCAGCGCCAGTGCTAGAATGCCCCCTTCGGGAAGTAGCAGAAACTGAAGGTATTGTTAGAGTTCATGTTCCCTTCTCCCTTACTGATCTCTTTCAAACTAACAAAAGACTCAGCTCATTTCCAGAAGACCCTACCTCTTATATTAGGGAGATTCAGTACCTTACCCAGTCTTATGAACTAACCTGGCATGATCTCTACTTATCTTCTCTTCCACCCTCACCCCAGAAGACCAGGACTGTACTTGGACCCTAGCTCATGTGCATGCTAATACAATTCATCACCAAGCTCCTGCCTAGCCTACTGGCACAAAGGCAGTTCCCAACCAGTACCCACCCTGGGATTATCAAGACAGGGCCTCTGGACACAGCCATCAAGACCACATGATTATGTGTCTCCTTGCAGGACTCAAAAAGGCTGCCCATAAAGTGGTAAACTATGAAAAACTTTCAGAAATCACCGAAGGTCCTGACAAAAACCCAGCCCTTTTTCTCTCTTGTTTAACTGAAGCCATGAGAAAATTACCAACCTGGACCCAGCCAGCCCAGAAGGAACCACTATTTCAAACCTTCAGTTCCTCACCCAATCTACCATGATATTTGACACAAGCTTCAGAAGGTTGATGATGGCCCTCAAACCCCACAGTGGGACCTTCTTAATTTAGCCTTCAAAGTCTTTAACTGTTGTGATGAGGAAAGTAAAAGATAAAACAGTTTCAAATGCTTGCCTTTACCCAGCAGGCTCACGGGGCTGCAGCTCCATACAGAAGCCTCCTAGCAAAACACCTCCACCTGGCACCTGTTTCAAGTGTGGCAATGAAGGCCACTGGTCCAGGCAATGCCCAAACCCAGCTGTGCCCACCAGGCTGTGCCCTCTCTGTGGAGGACCTAGTGAAAGTGAGACTGTGAGTGGCTCCAGCAAGGACCGCCTGCATCCCTTTCCGAGCTGGCCAAAACCTCCTACTCGGATCTCATTGGCTTTGACACTGAAGACTGACAGTGCCCTGGAACAGTTGTCCCAGCAACTACCATTGCTTCATCTGAGCCAAGGGTAACCCTGATGGTGGCAGGTAGGCATGCATGTTTTTTAAAAATTAATATTGGAACAACCTACTCTGCTTTATCTAATTTTACAGGACCCACCCAGTCCTCCCAAACCTCTGTTGTGGGAATCAATGGACAAGTCTCCAAACCCCAAGACCACCCTTCACTTTTCTGCTCCCTGCACACCTTTTCCTTCAGTCACTCTTTCTTAGTCCTGCCTTCATGCCCAACTCTGCTCCTAGGCAGAGATACCCTTCAAAACTCCACACTACTCTCCACTTCCACATTCCCCATAGTACCCAACACATCCACCCAGACCCCTCCAAGGCTTCTAACAGGCTTCTAACTTTCTTCTGCTCCTCCGACCTCCCACTCAAAAACATGCAACTTTTCCTTATCCCCCATCTGTAGTTAACCCCACTGTTTGGAACACTTCCACACCTCAGTCACAGAGCACCACACCCCCATCCACATCACCTTTAAAGAGCCCACCCAGTTCCTATCACAGAAGCAGTATCCCATCTCCCAAGCAGCTCTCACAGGCCTAAAGCCTATCATTTCTCTCCTCCTCACCAGTCATCTACTCTGCCCAACAAACTCTCCTTTTAACACATCAGTTCTACCTGTTAAAAAGCCAGATGGAACTTATCACTTAGTCCAGGACCTCAGGCTCATTAACCAAGCTGGACTCCCAGTATGTCCAGTAGTTTCTAACCCATATACTTTACTTTCCTCACTTTCCTCCAATACCACCCATTTTTCTGTTCTAAACCTAAATGATGATTTTTCACAATTCCTTTACACCCTGATTCCCAAAACCTCTTTGCCTTTACGTGGGAAAACCCTGACACCCACCTTTCACGCCAGCTCACCTGGTGCGTACTACTTCGAGGTTTTAGAGACAGCCCCCACCTTTTTGGACAGGC
The DNA here is from genome assembly GCF_028885625.2 of Pongo pygmaeus. NCBI lineage: Eukaryota > Metazoa > Chordata > Mammalia > Primates > Hominidae > Pongo > Pongo pygmaeus. The sequence continues at coordinate 80,355,368 of NC_072376.2, forward strand.
CCTTGCTAGTAACTTCTGTACTCTATCCCTAAAATCATCCTCTCTTCTTTAATACATTAATAATCTGCTCCTGTGTAGCCCCTCTCAAAGAGACTGCAACACCCATACATACTATCTCTCTTTTAAACTTATTGGCAGAACAGGGGTATGAGGTCTCTCCTAAGAAAGCACAAATATGCACCAGCCAATCGCCTATCTAGGCCTAGCTCTTACCCCCTGAACCCAAGGGCTTACAACAGACCACATATTCCCTCCTCCAGTCCCTCCCGCCTCCGCAAACTAAGCAAGAAATTCTCTCTTTTCCAGGATTAGCGGGATGTTTTAGGCTCTGGGTTTCCTCCTTCACTCTACTTACCAAACCATTGTACCAAGCTGTTAAAGGCCCTCTCCATAAGCATTTAAAACATGCACAGCCTATTACCCAACATTTCCATCTACTCCAAAAGTCTCTCACCTCAGCCCCCGTCCTCATTCTCCCAGACTTCTCCAAACCTTTCTCCCTCTATACCGATGAACGGCGTGGAGTTGCAATAGGTGTTCTAAACCAGTCTAAGGGACCCATCCCCCACAGGTTGCTGTCTACCTCCCTAAACAGCTTGAAGCCACAGTTCTCGGATGGCCTGCCTGCCTCTGAGAATTGGTGGCAGCTGCTGTCCTCACTCTTAAAAGCCTAAAACTATCTCTTCATGCCAACCTAACAGTTTATTCAACCCATAACTTCAAAAACATGTTAGCTCACCACAGTGTACTAAGTCTTTTCTCTGCCCCATTGCTCCTCCAACTGTATGCTCTATTCATAGAAACTCCCCACATCACCACGCTAACCAGCTCCCATCTAAACCCAGCCATGCTCTTACCTGAAGCTACAACTGCCCAAGACTCTTCTTCACACTCTTCTGTGTGAATACTGTTCAAACCTTTCTTATACTTTTCCAAACCTAACAGAAAAATCCCTTCCAGATGCGTCCTTTACTTGGTTTTTAGATGGCAGCTCCTTCCTACATCAAGGACACTGACATGCTGCCTATGCTATAGTGTCACCCCCCAACACTATTGAAGCCAATCTGCTCCTCCTAGGCACCACCTCCCAAAAGGCTGAACTCATTGCCCTCACTCAAGCTCTCACTCTCACATCCGGAAAACAGATCAATATATTAAAATTCTCATTATGCGTTCCACGTAGTGCACTCACACTCATCCATTTGGAAAGAACGGGGTTTCCTAACTGCAAACAATACTCCTGTCATAAGTGACTGTCTCATCAGCAAGCTCCTTCAAGCTGCCAGGCTCCCACAGAAAGTTGACATCATTCATTGCAGTGGCCACCAAACCCCACACAATCCTAAATTGGCTGGAAATGCGCTAGCAGATCAGGTAGCCAAACAAGTAGCCCTACTACCCTTTCAAGTCCAGTTGCTGTCCTTGTCCTTGTTCTCTCCTCTTTACTTCTAAGAAGAAAAAGACTTCCAAGCCCAAAACCTTCAAAAGCAAGGACGATGTTAAGTCAAGGAAGGGTGCTTAGTTCTTCCTCACTCTCAAAGCATTCCTCACCTCCAAAGCCTCCACAACTCTTTCCATGTTGGTTACCAACCTCTTGAAACTTCTCCACCGTATTCTCACTTGTCGTCACCTTTCCAGCCATGTTCAAGAAATTATCCAGTCCTGCTCTGTCTGCCACTCAGTGTAACCCCAGGGCTCCCTCCAGCCTCTGCCTTTTCCTACCCACCAAGCCCAGGGCCAGGTACCTGGGGAAGATTGGCAAGTAGAATTCACTCATATGCCGCATGATAAATGGCTCTGCTATCTTCTAGTCCTTGTCTGTATTTTCTCTGGTAGGTAGAAGTGTTCCCAACAACTTCAGAAGGTGCAAATATCATCACACAAACTCATCATGCATACAATTCCCCGTTTCAGACTCCCAACATCCATCCAGTCCGATAACAGTCCTGCCTTCATCAGCCAAATTATCCAAGACATCTCTACATCCTTAAGAATAAAGTAAGTTCTTCACACACCCTACAGGCCTCAGTCTTAAGACAAAGTTGAAAAAATTAACTCTGTCCTTAAAGCCTAACTCAGTAAGACAGCTCTAGAAACCCGCAAGTCATGGACAAAAAAATCTCCTTTTTGCCCTAATGAGACTTTGCACAGCAAAAGTCTCTTTTTCTTGTTTTGTTTTTGTTTTGTTTTGTTTTGTTTTTATTATACTTTAAGTTTTAGGGTACATGTGCACAACGTGCAGGTTACTTACATATGTATACATAAGCCATGGTGTGCTGCACCCATTAACTCATCATTTAACATTAGGTATATCTCCCAATGCTATTCCTCCCCCACCACCCACCCCACAACAGGCCCCATTGTATGATGTTCCCCTTCCTGTATCCATGTGTTCTCATTGTTCAATTCCCACCTATCCACCTATGAGTGAGAACATGTGGTGTTTGGTTTTTTGTCCTTGCAATAGTTTGCTGAGAATGATGGTTTCCAGCTTCATCCATGTCCCTACAAAGGACATGAACTCATCGTTTTTTATGGCTGCATAGTATTCCATGGTGTATATGTGCCACATTTTCTTAATCCAGTCTATCATTGTTGGACATTTGGGTTGGCTCCAAGTCTTTGCTATTGTGAATAGTGCAGCAATAAACATACGTGTGCATGTGTCTTTATAGCAACATGATTTATAATCCTTTGGGTATATACCCAGTAATGGGATGGCTGGGTCAAATGGTATTTCTAGTTCTAGATCCCTGAGGAATCACCACACTGACTTCCACAGGGGTTGAACTAGTTAGTTTACAGTCCCACCAACAGTGTAAAAGTGTTCCTATTTCTCCACATCCTCTCCAGCACCTGTTGTTTCCTGACTTTTTAATGATTGCCATTCTAACTGGTGTGAGATGGTATCTCATTGTGGTTTTGATTTGCATTTCTCTAATGGCCAGTGATGATGAGCATTTTCTCATGTGTTTTTTGGCTGCATAAATGTCTTCTTTTGAGAAGTGTCTGTTCATTTCCTTCACCCACTTTTTGATGGGGTTGTTTGTTTTTTTCTTCTAAATTTGTTGGAGTTCATTGTAGATTCTGGATATTAGCCCTTTGTCAGATGAGTAGGTTGCAAAAATTTTCTCCCATTTTGTAGGTTGCGTGTTGACTCTGATGGCAGTTTCTTTTGCTGTGCAGAATCTCTTTAGTTTAATGAGATCCCATTTGTCAATTTTGGCTTTTGTTGCCATTGCTTTTGGTGTTTTAGACATAAAGTCCTTGCCCATGCCTATGTCCTGAATGGTAATGCCTAGGTTTTCTTCTAGGGTTTTTATGGTTTTAGGTCTAACATTTAAGTCTTTCATCCATCTTGAATTGATTTTTGTATAAGGGGTAAGGAAGGGATCCAGTTACAGCTTTCTACATATGGCTAGCCAGTTTTCCCAGCACCATTTATTAAATAGGGAATCCTTTCCCCATTTCTTGTTTTTCTCAGGTTTGTCAAAGATCAGGTAGTTGTAGATATGCAGCATTATTTCTGAGGGCTCTGTTCTGTTCCATTGATCTATATCTCTGTTTTGGTACCAGTACCATGATGTTTTGGTTACTGTAGCCTTGTAGTATAGTTTGAAGTCAGGTAGTGTGATGCCTCCAGCTTTGTACTTTTGGCTTAGGATTGACTTGGTGATGCGGGCTCTTTTTTGGTTCCATATGAATTTTAAAGTAGTTCTTTCCGATTCTGTGAAGAAAGTCATTGGTAGCTTGATGGGGATGGCATTGAATCTATAAATTACCTTGGGCAGTATGGCCATTTTCACGATATTGATTCTTCCTACCCATGAGCATGGAATGTTCTTCCGTTTGTTTGTATCCTCTTTTATTTCATTGAGCAGTCATTTGTAGTTCTCCTTGAAGAGGTCCTTCACATCCCTTGTAAGTTGGATTCCTAGGTATTTGATTCTCTTTGAAGCAATTGTGAATGGGAGTTCACTCATGATTTGGCTCTCTGTTTGTCTGTTATCAGTGCATAAGAATGCTTGTGATTTTTGTACATTGATTTTGTATCCTGAGACTTTGCTGAAGTTGCTTATCAGCTTAAGGAGATTTTGGGCTGAGACAATGGGGTTTTCTAGATATACAATCATGTCATCTGCAAACAGGGACAATTTGACTTCCTCTTTTCCTAATTGAATACCCTTTATTTCCTTCTCCTGCCTTATTGCCCTGGCCAGAAGTTCCAACACTATGTTGAATAGAAGTGATGAGAGAGGGCATCCCTGTCTTGTGCCAGTTTTCAAAGGGAATGCTTCCAGCTTTTGTCCATTGTGTATGATATTGACTCTGGGTTTGTCATAGATAGCTCTTATTATTTTGAGATACGTCCCATCAATACCTAATTTATTGAGAGTTTTTAGCATGTAGAGTTGTTGAATTTTGTCAAAGGCCTTTTCTGCATCTATTGAGATAATCATGTGGTTTTTGTCTTTGGTTCTGTTTATATGCTGGATTACATTTATTGATTTGCATATATTGAACCAGCCTTGCATCTGAGGGATGAAGCCCACTTGATCATGGTGGATAAGCTTTTTGATGTGCTGCTGGATTCTATTTGCCAGTATTTTATTGAGGATTTTTGCATCAATATTCATCAAGGATATTGGTCTAAAATTCTCTTTTTTGGTTGTGTCTCTGCCCAGCTTTGGTATCGGGATGATGCTGGCCTCATAAAATGAGTTAGGGTGGATTCCCTCTTTTTCTGTTGATTGGAATAGTTTCAGAAGGAATGATACCAGTTCCTCCTTGTACCTCTGGTAGAATTTGGCTGTGAATCCATCTGGTCCTGGACTCTTTTTGGTTGGTAAGCTATTGATTATTGCCACAATTTCAGCTCCTGTTGTTGGTCTATTCAGAGATTCAACTTCTTCCTGGTTTAGTCTTGGGAAGGTGTATGTGTTTAGGAATTTATCCATTTCTTCTAAATTTTCTAGTTTATTTGCATAGAGGTGTTTGTAGTATTCTCTGATGGTAGTTTGTATTTCTGTGGGATCGGTGGTGATATCCCCTTTATCATTTTTTATTGCATCTATTTGATTCTTCTCTCTTATTTTCTTTATTAATCTTGCTAGCAGTCTATCAATTTTGTTGATCCTTTCAAAAAACCAGCTCCTGGATTCATTAATTTTTTGAAGAGTTTTTTGTGTCTCTATTTCCTTCAGTTCTGCTCTGAGTTTAGTTATTTCTTGCCTTCTGCTGGCTTTTGAAAGGGATTGCTCTTGCTTTTCTAGTTCTTTTAATTGTGATGTTAGGTTGTCAATTTTGGATCTTTCCTGCTTTCTCTTATGGGCATTTAGTGCTATAAATTTCGCTCTACACACTGCTTTGAATGCATCCCAGAGATTCTGGTATGTTGTGTCTTGGTTCTCGTTGGTCTCAAAGAACATCTTTATTTCTGCCTTCATTTCGTTATGTACCCAGTAGTCATTCAGGAGCAGGTTGTTCAGTTTCCATGTAGTTGAACAGTTTTGAGTGAGATTCTTAATCCTGAGTTCTAGCTTGATTGCACTGTGATCTGAGAGATAGTTTGTTATAATTTCTGTTCTTTTACATTTACTGAGGAGAGCTTTACTTCCAACTATATGGTCAATTTTGGAATAGGTGTGGTGTGGTGCTGAAAAAAAATGTATATTCTCTTGATTTGGGGTGTAGAGTTCTGTAGATGTCTATTAGGTCCACTTGGTGCAGAGCTGAGTTCAATCCTGGATATCCTTGTTGACTTTCTGTCTTGTTGATCTGTCTAATGTTGACAGTGGGGTGTTAAATTCTCCCATTATTATTGTGTGGGATTCTAAGTCTGTTTGTAGGTCACTCAGGACTTGCTTTATGAATCTGGGTGCTCCTGTATTGGGTGCATATATATTTAGGATAGTTAGCTCTTCTTGTTGAATTAATCCCTTTACCATTATGTAATGGTCTTCTTTGTCTCTTTTGATCTTTGTTGTTTTAAAGTCTGTTTTATCAGAGACTGGGATTGCAACCCGTGCCTTTTTTTGTTTTCCATTTGCTTGGTGGATCTTCCTCCATCCTTTTATTTTGAGCCTATGTGTGTCTCTGCACGTGAGATGGGTTTCCTGAATACAGCACACTGATGGGTCTTGAGTCTTTATCCAATTTGCCAGTCTGTGTCTTTTAATTGGAGCATTTAGTCCATTTGCATTTAAAGTTAATATTGTTATGTGTGAATTTGATCCTGTCATTATGATGTTAGCTGGTTATTTTGCTCGTTAGTTGATGCAGTCTACTCCTAGTCTAGATGGTCTTTACATTTTGGCATGATTTTCAGTGGCTGGTACCGGTTGTGCCTTTCCATGTTTAGTACTTCCTTCAGGAGCTCTTTTAGAGCAGGCTTGGTGGTGACAAAATCTCTCAGAATTTGCTTGTCTGTAAAGTATTTTATTTCTCCTTCACTTATGAAGCTTAGTTTGGCTGGATATGAAATTCTGGGTTGAAAATTATTTTTTTGAAGAATGTTGAATATTGGCCCCCACTCTCTTCTGGCTTGTAGGGTTTCTGCCGAGAGATCGCTGTTAGTCTGATGGGCTTCCCTTTGAGGGTAACCAGATCTTTCTCTCTGGCTGCCCTTTACATTTTTTCCTTCATTTCAACTTTGGAGAATCTGACATTTATGTGCCTTGGAGTTGCTCTTCTCGAGGAGTATCTTTGTGGGATTCTCTGTATTTCCTGAATCTGAATGTTGGCCTACCTTGCTAGATTGGGGAAGTTCTCCTGGATAATATCCTGCAGAGTGTTTTCCAACTTGGTTCCATTCTCCCTCTCACTTTCAGGTACACCATTCAGACGTAGATTTGGTCTTTTCACATAGTCCCACATTTCTTGGAGGCTTTGCTCATTTCTTTTTATTCTTTTTTCTCTAAGCCTCCCTTCTCGCTTCATTTCATTCATTTCATCTTCCATGGATGATACCCTTTCTTCCATTTGATCGCATCGGCTCCTGAGGCTTCTGCATTCTTCACGTAGTTCTTGAGCCTTGGTTTTCATCTCCATCAGCTCCTTTAAGCACTTCTCTTTATTGTTTATTCTAGTTATACATTCTTCTAAATTTTTTTCAAAGTTTTCAACTTCTTTGCCTTTGGTTTGAATATCCTCCCGTAGCTCAGAGTAATTTGATCGTCTGAAGCCTTCTTGTCTCAGCTCGTCAAAGTCATTCTCCGTCCAGCTTTGTTCCGTTGCTGGTGAGGAACTGCCTTCCTTTGGAGGAGGAGAGGCACTCTGCTTTTTAGAGTTTCCAGTTTTTCTGCTCTGTTTTTTCCCCTCTTTGTGGTTTTATCTACTTTTGGTCTTTGATGATGGTGATGTACAGATGGGTTTTTGGTGTGGATGTCCTTTCTGTTAGTTTTTCTTCTAACAAACAGGACCCTCAGCTGCAGGTCTGTTGGAGTACCCGGCTTGCCATGTGAAGTGTCAGTCTGCCCCTGCTGGGGGGTGCCTCACAGTTAGGCTGCTTGGGGGTCAGGGGTCAGGGACCCACTTGTGGAGGCTGTCTGCTCTTTCTCAGATCTCCAGCTGCGTGCTGGGAGAACCACTGCTCTCCTCAAAGCTGTCAGACAGGGACATTTAAGTCTGTAGAGGTTACTGCTGTCTTTTTGTTTGTCTGTGCCCTGCCCCCAGAGGTGGAGCGTACAGAGGCAGGCAGGCCTCCTTGAGCTGTGGTGGGCTCCACCCAGTTCAAGCTTCCTGGCTGCTTTGTTTACCTAAGCGAGCCTGGGCAATTGTAGGCGCCCCTCCCCCAGCCTCGCTGCCACCTTGCTGTTTGATCTCAGACTGCTGTGCTAGCAATCAGCGAGACTCCGTGGGTGTAGGACCCTCTGAGCCAGTTGCAGGCTATAATCTCCTGGTGCACCGTTTCCTAAGCCTGTCGGAAAAGCACAGTATTTGGGTGGGAGTGGCCCAATTTTCCAGGTGCCGTCTGTCACCCCTGGAAAGGGAACTCCCTGACCCCTTGCGCTTCCTGAGTGAGGCAATGCCTTGCCCCTGCTTCAGCTGGTGCATGGTGTGCTCACCCACTGACCTGCACCCACTCTCTGGCACTCCCTAGTGAGATGAACACGGTACCTCAGATGGAAATGCAGAAATCACCTGTCTTCTGCGTCGCTCACGCTGGGAGCTGTAGACTGGAGCTGTTCCTATTCGGCCATCTTGGCTCCCTATTGTGTTGTTGAATTTTATCAGAGGACTTTTCTGCATCTATTTAGATAATCATGTGGTTTTTGTCATTGGTTCTGTTTATATGCTGGATTAAGTTTATTGATTTGCGTATGTAGAACCATCCTTGCATCCCAGGGATGAAGCCCACTTGATCATGATGGAAAAGCTTTTTAATGTGCTGCTGGATTTGGTTTGCCAGTATTTTATTGAGGATATTTGCATTGATGTTCATCAGGGATATTGGTCTAAATTCTCCTTTTTTGTTGTGTCTGTGCCAGGCTTTTGTATCAGGATGATGCTGGCCTCTTGAAATGAGCTAGGGAGGATTTCCTCTTTTTCTATTGATTGGAATAGTTTCAGAAAGAATGGTACCAGCTCCTCCTTGTGCCTCTGGTAGAATTCGGCTGTGAATCCATCTTGTCCTGGACTTTCTTTGGTGGGTAAGCTATTAATTATTGCTTCAGTTTCAGAGCCTGTTATCGGTCTATTCAGAGATTCAACTTCTTGCTGATTTAGACGTGTGAGGGTGTATGTGTCAAGGAATTTATCCATTTCTTCCAGATTTTCTAGTTTATTTGCATAGAGATGTTTATAGTATTATCTGATGGTCGTTTGTATTTCTGTGGAATTGGTGGTGATATCCCCGCTATCATTTTTTATTTCATCTATTTGATTCTTCTCTCTTTTCTTCTTTATTAGTCTTGCTAGCAGTCTATCAATTTTGTTGATCTTTTCAAAAAAGCAGTTCCTGGATTTATTGATTTTTTGAAGGGTTTTTTTGTGTCTCTATTTCCTTCAGTTCTGCTCTGATTTTAGTTATTTCTTGTCATCTGCTAGCTTTTGAATGTGTTTGCTCTTGCTTCTCTAGCTCTTTTAATTGTAATGTTAGGGTGTCAATTTTAGATCTTTCCTGCTTCCTTTTGTGGGCATTTAGTACTACAAATTTCGCTCTACACACTGCTTTGAAAGTGTCCCAGAGATTCTGGTATGTTTTGTCTTTGTTCTCATTGGTTTCAAAGAACATCTTTATTTCTACCTTCATTTCGGTATATACCCAGTACTCATTCAGGAGCAGGTTGTTCAGTTTCCATGTAGTTGAACAGTTTTGAGTGAGATTCTTAATCCTGAGTTCTAGCTTGATTGCACTGTGATCTGAGAGATAGTTTGTTATAATTTCTGTTCTTTTACATTTGCTGAGGAGTGCTTTACTTCCAAATATGTGGTCAATTTTGGAATAGGTGTGGTGTGGTGCTGAAAAGAATGTGTATTCTGTTGATTTGGGGTGGAGAGTTCTGTAGATGTCTATCAGGTCACCTTGGTGCAGAGCTGAGTTCAGTTCCTGGATGTCTTTGTTAACTTTCTGTCTCGCTGATCTGTCTAATGTTGACAGTAGGGTGTTAAGGTCTCCCATTATTATTGTGTGGGAGTCTAAGTCTCTTTGTAGGTCTCTAAGTACTTGCTTTATGAATCTGGGTGCTCCTGTATTGGGTGCATATATATTTAGGATAGTTAGCTCTTCTTGTTTAATTGATCCGTTTACCATTATGTAACACCCTTCTTTGTCTCTTTTGATCTTTGTTGGTTTAAAGTCTGTTTTATCAGAGACTAGGATTGCAATCCCTGCCTTTTTTTGTTTTCCATTTGCTTGGTAGATCTTCCTCCATCTCTTTATTTTGAGCCTATGTGCTTCCCTGCACGTGAGATGGATTTCCTGAATACAGCACACTGATGGGTCTTGACTTTTTATCCAATTTGCCAGTCTATGTGTTTTAATTGGAGCATTTAGCCCATTTACATTTAAAGTTAATATTGTTATGTGTGAATTTGATCCTGTCATTATGATGTCAGCTGGTTATTTTGCTCATTAGTTGTTGCAGTTTCTTCCTAGCCATGATGGTCTTTACAATTTGTCATGCTTTTGCAGTGACTGGTACTTGTTTTTCCTTTCCATGTTTAATGCTTCCTTCAGGAGCTCTTTTAGGGCAGGCCTGGTGGTGATGAAATCTCTCAGCATTTGCTTGTCTGTGAAGTATTTTATTTCTCCTTCACTTATGAAGCTTAGTTTGGCTGGATATGAAATTCTGGGTTGAAAATTCTTTTCTTTAAGAATGTTGAATATTGGCCCCCACTCTTCTGGCTTGTAGAGTTTCTGCCGATAGATCTGCTGTTAGTCTGACGGGCTTCCCTTTGTGGGTAACCCGACCTTTCTCTCTGGCTGCCTTTAACATTTTTTCCTTCATTTCAACTTTGGTGAATCTGACAATTATGTGTCTTCGAGTTGCTCTTCTCAAGGAATATCTTTGTGGCGTTCTCTGTGTTTCCTGAATTTGAATATTGGCTTACCTTGCTACATTGGGGAAGTTCTCCTGGATATCCTGCAGAGTGTTTTCCAAGTTAGTTCCATTGTCCCCATCACTTTCAGGTTCACCAATCAGATGTAGATTTGGTCTTTTCACAGAGTCCCATATTTCATGAAGGCTTTGTTCATTTCTTTTTATTATTTTTTCTCTAAACTTCTCTTCTCACTTCATTTTATTCATTTGATCTTCCATCACTGATACCCTTTCTTCCAGTTGATTGAATTGGCTACTGAGGCTTGTGCATTCATCACGTAGTCTCATGTTGTGGTTTTCAGCTCCATCAGGTCCTTTAAGGACTTCTCTTGACTGATTGCTCTAGTTAGCCATTTGTCTAATTTGTTTTCAATGTTTTTAACTTCTTTGCCATGGGTTTGAATTTCCTCCTTTAGCTTGGAGTAGTTTGATCATCTGAAGCCTTCTTCTCTCCACTCATGAAAGTCATTCTCCATCCAGCTTTGTTTCATTTCTGGTAAGGAACTGTGTTCCTTTGGAGGAGGAGAGGTGCTCTAATTTTTAGAATTTCGTTTTTCTGCTCTTTTTTTCCCCCATCTTTGTGGTTTTATCTACCTTTGGTCTTTGATGATGATGATGAACAGATGGGTTTTTGGTGTGGATGTCCTTTTTGTTTGTTAGTTTTCCTTTTAACAGTCAGGACCCTCAGCTTCATGTATGTTGGAGTTTGCTGGAGGTCCACTCCAGATCCTGTTTGCCTGGGTATCAGCAGTGGATGCTGCAGAACAGCAGATATTGGTGAACAGCAAATGTTGCTGTCTGATTGTTTCTCTGGAAGTTTTGTCTCAGAGGAGTACCCGGCCATGTGAGGTGTCAGTCTGCCCCTACTAGGGGGTGCCTCCCACTTAGGCTAATCAGTTGTCAGAGGCCTGCTTGAGGAGGCAGTCTGTCCTTTCTCACATCTGCAGCTGCTTGCTGGGAGTACCTCTACTCTCTTCAAGGCTGTCAGACAGAGACATTTAAGTCTGCAGAGGTTTCTGCTTCCTTTTGTTTGGCTATGTTCTGTTCCCAGAGGTGGAGTCTACAGAGGCAAGCAGGCATCCTTGAGCTGTGGTGGGCTCCACCAAGTTCGATCTTCCCAGCTGCTTTGTTTACCTACTCAAGCCTCAGGAATGGCGGGCACCCTTCTCCCAGCCTTGCTGCCACACTGCAGTTTGATCTTAGACTGCTGTGCTAGGTATAAGCGAGGCTCTGTGGCCTAGGACCCTCCGAGCCAGGCTCGGGATATAATCTCCTGGTGTGCCGTTTGCTAAGACTGTTGGAAAAGTGCTGTATTATGGTGAGAGTGACCTGATTTTCCAGGTGCCATCTGTCACCCCTTTCTTTGATTAGGAAAGGGAATTCCCTGACCCCTTGCACTTCTTGGGTGAGGTGATGCCTCGCCCTGCTTTGGCTCATGCTCAGTGCACTGCACCCACTGTCCTGCACCCACTGTCCAACACTCCCTAATGAGATGAACCCAGTACCTCAGCTGGAAATGCAGAAATCACCCGTCTTCTGCATCACTCATGCTGGGAGCTGTAGCCTGGAGCTGTTCCTATTCAGCCATCTGGGATCCACCTCCCATCTAATTATTAATATTTCTTTTCTTATACTAATTTTGGTTTTGGTTTGTTCTTGTTTTTCTAGTTCTTTGAGATAGATCATTACATTTTTTATTTGAAACCTTTCTCCTTTTTTTGTGTAGGCATTTCTTGCTCTAAACTTTTCTCTTAATAGTGCTTCTGTTGAATCTCATAGATTTTACTATTACATGATGTGATTTTTCTTTGTTTTAAGCAATTTCACAATTGTTTCTTTTTCACCTATTGGTTATAAGGAATATGTTGTTAAATTTTCATGAATTTTTCTAGTTTTGTCTTGTCATTGACTTTATAATTCATTTCATTGTGTTCAGGTAAAATAATTAGTAAAATTTTTATTTTTTAAAATTTGTTGAGACTTGCTTAATATCCTCATGTATGGTTAATTCTGGGGATGTTATATGTGCTATAAAAAGAATCTTACATTCTGCAGCTGTTGGTTAAAATGTTCTGTAAATGTCAACTACTTGAATTTGGTCTATGGTACAGTTTAAATCTCATGTTGATTTTTTGTCTAAATATCTGTACAATGCTGAAAAGTTGGTGATGACATCCTCAACTATTATTGGACCTAGGTCTATCTCTCCTTTCATGTTTAATAATATTTGCTTCATATATCTCAATTGTTCATGGTTGTTTGCATATATATTTACATTTTTGTCTTTTTGAACATTTGATTCATTTATTATCATATTAAGTTTCTCTTTTCCTCTCCTTAAAGTTTTGGCTTAAAGTTTGTGTTTTGCTGATGTAAGTGTAGCTATTTCTGCTTGATTTGGGTTTCTGTTTGCATAGCATGTCTATTTCATCTTTTCAGTTGCAGTCTATGTATAACTTTATAGGTGAGATGAGTATCTTTTAGGTTGAATATAGTTGAGTCCTGTTTTTTAATTCATTAGTCTATGTTTTCAGTTGTGTAATTTCATCCACTTATTTTCAAGGTATTTATTTATAGGTAAAGGTTTATGCTTTTATTTTTTTCTGTTTATTTTGTATATCCCTTATTCCTTAATTTCTCTCTTATTACTTACTTTGACAGTTTGATAGTTTTCTATACTGATAAAGTTTGATTATTTTTTCTTTCTCCTTTGTCTATTGGCTCTATGAGTGAGTTATATAATTTTGTGTGTTTTTATGAAGTGGATTATCATCTTTTCACCTTCAGATGTTAGACTTCCTCAAATATTCCTTTTAAAGCTGGTTTAATGATAATAAATTGTTTAAGTTTTTGCTTGTTTGAGAAATACTTTATTCCTCTGTCTCTGTCTTTTTTGTAGGATCAAAGTTTGCTTTATATAATATTCTTCATTGACATGATTATGAAACAAATTTTATCACTTAGCATATATCGTCCTATTCTTTCCTGGCCTATAAGTTAATGCTGAGAAATCCACTATTAACTGAATGGAGATTCCCTTATAGATGATGTGTCAACTTTCTTCTGCCATTTTTAGAATACCTGCTTTGCATTTGACTTGATAATTTGACTATATGTGCATCAGTGATGACCTTCTTGGATTGAAGTAACTTGGTGGAATTTTCAGCTTCTTGGATCTAGATGTTCATCTTTTGTCAATAACTTAAGAAGTTTTCTGCCATTATTTCATTGAATATAATTTCTATGCTGTTTATCTTCTCATTCTAGAATTCTCATAATGTTAATTTTTTCTTTTTTACTTAGTGATGTTGCATAAATTCTGTAGGATTATTTTATTATTTTTCTTCTTTCTTTTCTGTGTGAGTCATTTCAAAAACATGGTAATAGTTGGAAATTATTTCCTCTGCTTTCTCTCTTATGTTCTTGAAGCTCTCAATGGTATATTTTTTTAAAAAATTGTTCATTGCATTAAAGTATTTTATATTTTTGTGGGTACATAGTTGGTGTATACATTTATGGGGTACATGAAGTATTTTGATCCAAGCATGTTCTAGTGAAAAATTTTTACAACTAACAAATTCAATAAAGTTGCAGAATATAAAATTAACACACAAAATCAATAACATTTCTATTTGCCTACAATGAGCAGCCGAAAAAGAAATCAAAAAAGTATTCCCATTTACAATAGTCACAAATAAAATTGAACATCTATGAATTAATCAAAGAACTGAAAGATCTCTATAATGAAAACTACAAAACACTGATGTAAGAAATTAAAGAGGATACCAAGAAATGAAAAAATATTCCATGTTCATCGATTAGATGAATACATATTGTTAACATTTCTATATTAAGCAAAACAATCTACTGATGCAATAAAATCATGAAAATACCAATTACATTCTTCACAGAAATAGAAAAAAAAATCTCAAAATGTATATGAAACCAGAAAAGACCCAGAATAGTCAAAGGTATCCTAAGCAAAAAAACCAACTTGGAGGAGTCACATTACCTGACTTCATATTACACTATGCAGCTATAGTAACCAAACCAGCATGGTACTGGCATAAAAGTAGACACAGAGATCAATGAAACAGAATAGAGAACCCAGAAAACAATGTACACACCTGCAGTGAACTCATTTTCATCAAAGTTGCCATTAACATATACAGAAAAAAGACAGTCTCTTTAATAAATGGTGTTGGGAAAACAGAATATCTATATGCAAAAGAATGAAACTAGATCCCTAGCTCTAGCCATATACAAAAATCTTTAAAAGGTTTAAAGACTTATATCTGAGACCTCAAATTATGAACTACTACAAGAAAACATTAAGGAGAATCTCCAGGATGTTTTTCTGGGCCAAAATTTCTTGGGTTATACTCCATAATCACAAGCAATCAAAGTAAAAATGGACAAATTAGATCACATCAAGTTAAACAGCTTCTGTACAGCCAACGAAACAATCAACAAGTGAAGAGACAGTCCACAGAATGGGAAAAATATTTACAAACTATCCGTCTGACAAGGAATTAATAACCAGAATATATAAGGGGCTCAAACCCTCTATAGGAAAAGATATAAAAATGGATAAAGAATTTGAATAGAGTTGTTTCTCAAAAGTAAACAGAAAAATGTCAAACAGACATGTGAAAAGATGCTCCATATCACTGATCATCAGAGAAAGTCAAATCACAACTACAATGAGACATCTTCTCACCCCATTTAAAATAGTTTATAACCAAAAGACAGACAAAAATAAATGCTGATGGGGATGTGGAGAAAAAGGAACCATATACACTTTTGGTGGGAGTGAAAATTAGTATGACCACTATGGAGAACAGTTGATGGTTCCTCAAAAAAATGAAAAATAGAGCTTCCATATGATCCAGCAATCTCATTGCTAGATATATACCCAAAAGAAATAAATCAGTATGTCAAAGAGATACCTGCACTCCTATGGTTGTTGCACTATTTACAATAGCTAAGATTTGGAATTAGCCTGAATGTCCATCAACAAATGAATGAATAAAGAACATGTGTTGCATAGACACAGTGGAGTACCATTCAGCCATGAAAAATAATGAGATCCATTCATTTTCAACAACATGAATGAAACTAGAGCTCATTGTGCTAAGTGAAATAAGCCAGGCACAGAAAGACAAACACGGTATGTTATCACTTATTTGTGGGATCTAAAATTTAATTAAACTAATGAACATAGACAGTAGAAGGCTGATTACCTGAGTCTGGGAAGGTTACTGGGGGTATGGGGGTAAGCAGGGATTTTTAACAGGTACATAAAAAGGAATGAATAAGACATATTTGATCACACAACAGGGTGACTATAGTCAATAATAACTTCATTGTACAATTTTAAATAACTAAAATAGCGTAATTATGTTGTGCATAACACAAAACAAAAATGCTTGAGGGGATAGATACTCCATTCTCCATAATATGCTTATTTCCAATTGCTTCCCTGTATCTCCTAAAGCTATCCCTCCCCCCTTCCCCCACCCCACAACAGTCCCCAGAGTGTGATGTTCCCCTTCCTGTGTCCATGTGTTCTCATTGTTCAATTCCCATCTATGAGTGAGAAAATGCGGTGTTTGGTTTTGTGTCCTTATGATAGTTTACTGAGAATGATGATTTCCAATTTCATCCATGTCCCTACAAAGGACATGAACTCATCATTTTTTATAGCTGCATTCCATGGTGTATATGTGCCACATTTTCTTAATCCAGTCTATCATTGTTGGACATCTGGGTTGGTTCCAAGTCTTTGCTATTGTGAATAGTGCCACAAGAAACATATGTGTGCATGTGTCTTTATAGCAGCATGATTTATAGTCCTTTGGGTATATACCCAGTAATGGGATGGCTGGGTCAAATGGTATTTCTAGTTCTAGATCCCTGAGGAATCGCCACACTGACTTCCACAATGGTTGAACTAGTTTACAGTCCCACCAACAGTGTAAAAGTGTTCCTATTTCTCCACATCCTCTCCAGCACCTGTTGTTTCCTGACTTTTTAATGATTGCCATTCTAACTGGTGTGAGATGGTACCTCATTGTGGTTTTGATTTGCATTTCTCTGATGACCAGTGATGATGAGCATTTTTTCATATGTCTTTTGGCAGCATAAATGTCTTCTTTTGAGAAGTGTCTGTTCATATCCTTCGCCCACTTTTTGATGAGGTTGTTTGTTTTCTTCTTGTAAATTTGTTGGAGTTCATTGTAGATTCTGGATATTAGCCCTTTGTCAGATGAGTAGGTTGCGATAATTTTCTCCCATTCTGTAGGTTGCCTGTTCACTCTGATGGTAGTTCCTTTTGCTGTGCAGAGGCTCTTTAGTTTAATTAGATCCCATTTGTCAATTTTGGCTTTTGTTGCCATTGCTTTTGGTGTTTTAGACATGAAGTCCTTGCCCATGCCTATGTCCTGAGTGGTAATGCCTAGGTTTTCTTCTAGGGTTTTTATGGTTTTAGGTCTAATGTTTAAGTCTTTAATCCATCTTGAATTAATTTTTGTAAAAGATGTAAGGAAGGGATCCATTTTCAGCTTTCTACATATGGCTAGCCAGTTTTCCCAGCACCATTTATAAGCAACTTCAGCAAAGTCTCAGGATACAAAATCAATGTACAAAAATCACAAGCATTCTTATACACCAATAACAGACAAACAGAGAGCCAAATCATTAGTGAACTCCCATTCACAATCACTTCAAAGAGAATAAAATACTTAGGAATCTAACTCACAAGGGACATGAAGGACCTCTTCAAGGAGACTACAAACCACTGCTCAATGAAATAAAAGGGGATACAATCAAATGGAAGAACATTCCATGCTCATGGTTAGGAAGAATCAATATCGTGAAAATGGCCATACTACCCAAGGTAATTTATAGATTCAATGCCATCCCCATCAAGCTACCAATGACTTTCTTCACAGAATTGGAAAAAACTACTTTAAAGTTCATATGGAACCAAAAAAGAGCCCGCATCACCAAGTCAATCCTAAGCCAAAAGAACAAAGCTGGAGGCATCATGCTACCTGACTTAAAACTATACTACAAGGCTACAGTAACCAAAACAGCATGGTACTGGTCCCAAAACAGAGATATAGGTCAATGGAACAGAACAGAGCCCTCAGAAATAACGCCGCATTTCTACAACTATCTGATCTTTGACAAACCTGAGAAAAACAAGAAATGGGGAAAGGATTCCCTATTTAATAAATGGTGCTGGGAAAAATTTTTAAAAATTGAAAATTTAAAAATTTGAAAGATATACTTAGTGGAAAAACAAGCAATTTGTGATACAATTATTTTATGTAATAAACAATTAGGGGACAGCTTTCAAAACTATTGACTTGGATTTAGTAACAACAGTAAGTATTAGCAATTATCATGATTGTACTATTAGTCATTCTTTCACTTGTCTTACTTCTCTACCAACTCTTTTCCATTTCCTGGTGGCACTATTAATTTCCCTTCGTGTACATGGGAAAATTATTAAAATAGAAGGTTATATTGCTTTGAATTTTTATTAGTATTTCATCAACTTTTATCTCATGAGAAAGTTACCATATAGACCTTATATAATTTGCATTCAACATGGATATTATGTTTTAGCCATTGAATAAGATTTTAGTTGTATGTTGATGCTAATAAGAAGGTAAACAGAAGTGATCTCCTAAGAGACTGTCTAATAATGTTGCAAATAGTAATTGCTATCTATATGTCTTAAAAGCATGATATTAATTTAAACCACATGAGATTCTTGCGTTCTCTCATAAGGAATATTATATAGAATAAATAATTGTTATTATGAACTAAGGGCACTTTTCAGACACAAGTGGTAGAAATTATTTCGTTTTTATTATGAAAGAACTTTTCATTTTTTTCTTGGATTCTCTGAGATGCAGCTATGATGTTGAGACATAAGTTGCTCTAGGGAGTTTTCATGAGTTGTTCTGCCTGGCTTAAGGCTTGGCATAAGGTGGAAAAATACCTGTTCTTATAGGCTAAAATGACCTTTTTTTTTTGCTGTAACATGTGGACCTCTGGAATCTCAGGGATGAATGGTTTAAACGCTGGAGTGAAAGCAAGTAAACACTGGGTTTTGTTGCAAATATTTTGGGGCACAATTTCTTTTTTTGTTGAAGAATGGTGTACATTTTAAGCTAGAATACTGGTGAAGAGCCCCAATCCTTACAATACATCATTAGCATTTCACCTTGCTCATTTGTTTGCAAAAACTTCTGCTTCTGCTTTAAACAAGTCCACATGATATCTGTCATCTATGACATTGTTAGAGAATGTAATGTTGATGTGCTAGATGATAATCAGTATCTATTAAATGAGGAATGATATCTCAGGTGACCAGCATATGATAGGTAATTAATGTTGTTAGAAATAACAAAAATAACAAAAATTGCAATGTTAATATTTCTTGATCACGGACTTAGTGCCAGAGACATTTTAAGTGTTTTACCTGCTTCAACTTTTTTCCACAATACAATATAAAGCTGACAAAAGTACACATAAACATCTCTATCAACATTCTGGTATATTTTTCTATCATTTGCTGTTTGATTTTATGAAAAAATTTCTAAATTGTGTATTCTTTTTATTCTGACCCTCTGCAGTCTAATCCATTGAATATCTTGGAAACTTTTTAAAGGAAGGAAATATAATCAGATCTCTCCATTTGTTAACTCTTTTTAGTAGCTTCCCAATGCCATAATAAGTATTTCAAGATCCTAATAACTATTTGGCTCCAACTTGCCTCTTCAGAATCATCTGTTTCTTAGTATTCTTCTGCAAACTAAACTTGGAGACTTGAGAACTGTCTTTACTACTTTACCTGCTTTTCCTTTTGTGTCTTCCTCTCCCCCTCATTCATCACCTATTTCTTCACACCTTTCAGTTCTCATCTTGATTATCCATGACTCCAGTATACTTTCTTTTATCCCAATTGGATATATCCTCGTTATTGTGGTACTGAAGTTAATGCTTTTCACACATTTTATTACTTACTTATATTTTATCTTTCAACATAGAATTTGAGGAATGCGGGGACAGAAACTGCATCTACTTTTCTTGTCTTCCTAAAATCCAAAGCAGTAGTTTGTGTGAAGCACTTTATAAGTATTCTTTGGTTGAATCACTAATACTTTCTTATATGTTGCAAAATGAAGGCTTTAATTTAAACATTACTAGGTTCAGATAGTCTCTAGTAGTACTCTTTATTCTGTAGTAATAATGAAATTCATATAATTGTGATGGTATAGAAATAGGAATCTTTAATTGGCATCTGGTTTACCCCACCCACTAAACATCTTTCTTTCACTTCAAGCAAAAACACTGAATGAAGAATACAGTATCATTCCCACCAAAAATTTAAAACAAACAAAACAAAACAAAACAAATAGATTTTTTTTTTTTTACCTTTGGCAGGGATTTTGCAGGTTTGCTGTGAAGTTTTCCTACAAAGTGAACATTTCATTAAGTGTGGGTGAGGAAATTAAAAATTCCTGTAGTTTTGAAGAAGTTTTGTTTCACTTTTCTCCATTATCTCAGATAATATATTATTTCTCCATAATGGGAAAAAGGAAAACAAAGTCAGGTGACACAAGATAATTGTTATGAGAATACAACTGATAATTATCTGAAAGGAATTAGAATAATGTAGCCAAAGATATATAAATTGTCTATGCTTAGATAAAACAATATACATATATTTATACATGGGGATAATTTAGTTTTTGTGCATTGTCTATTTTGCTCATATGTATTTACAAGAAAGACTAAGTGCTAAGAGAATTGTGAGAGAAAACTCCTTCTCTTATATCACATCAGTATATTCACCATTGTAAACCATAATTAAAATAAACCTTAGAGAATAAAACATGTATTTGTTTACTCTATAAAGCAGCAATAGTAACAGATATACACTTAAACAAGTCTTTGAGGTCCATGATCAATGGATTCTACTCTACTCATAAAAACAATTTTCTAAGAAGTACTCAATTTTTTTTCAAAAATTAAGCTAGTCCCTTGATCTTTTGTTCTTCAAGTGAACTCTTGAGTATTTTGTGAGTATGGCTGAAATCCTTGTACCTACTACTGCTTTGGGTTCATGCTAAGGTCTTAATAGTGTTAGATTTTAAGTAAACATGTTGTCAAATAGCAGCTGAAATTTTTTCAGAAATTATTGAAATACAGACTTTTGCCTAACATGGATTTCACTCATATTGTTCTTAGTGAAGAGACACAGTTAAAAAAAAACTCTACAGAAGTAACTTGATGTTCACATTTCAACAGATGTTTGACTTTAAGACAAATGATTTTTAATCCTTTAGTGAAGGAGTATAAAGATACTAGAAACTTCAAATTACCTGCATTGATTTTTGAGTCTTTGATAGAGAAATTGTATCTTTCAATTGTGAAGGAAACATTGTGGTACTGTGGGAAAATATTTTAATTTCTAAATAAGGAACCTGAGATATACAAGTCAAAAGAATCCCCTCAATGGTAACTAGATAGTTGTGCTAGAAAAATGCATAAGTCTTCAATCTACATGTCTGCATTCAGCAGGATGTTTCTTGATGTGTCTAATGACTTTTCTTAAATGAAAAATATGTCAAGTAAAATGGATGTGTGATTGCTGAAAGAAATCCTAATGACATTAATTTATAGGTTTATGAATTCCTGGAGTGTGCTGTATTAGTGATGACCACAGGGTTCTAACTGATGCTATAATGTAAGTCTTTCCATAATATTTGTGAGATTGATAGATTATTTTATATTTTCATTTCCTCATTTCCTTTATTGAAAAACAGTACTTCTCTGACTTTATACATACTTACCTTCTGTATTAGTCAATTTTCACACTGTTGACAAAGACATACTCAAGATGGGACAAAAAGAAGTTTGAAGGACTCACAGTTCCATGTGGCTGGGAAGGCATCACAATCATGGTGGAATGCAAAGAGCAAGTCACATCTTACATGGATGGCAGCAAGCGAAGAGAGAGAACTTGTGCAGGGAAACTACCCCTTATAAAACCATCAGCTATTGTGAGACTTATTCACTATCATGAGAACAGCACAGGAAAGACCTGCCCCCATGATTCAATTACCTCTTACTAGGACCCTCTCACAGCACATGGGAATACAAGATGAGATGTGGGTGGGGACAGAGTCAAGCCATGTCATTCTGCCCCTGTCCTCTCCCTAATCTCATGTCCCCACATTTCAAAACCAATCATGCCTTACAGAGAGTCCTCCAAAGTCTTAACTAATTTTGGTATTAACTCAGAGGTCCACAGCCCAAAGTCTCATCTGAGACAAGACAAGTGTCTTCTGCCTATGAACCTGTAGAATCAAAAGCAAGTTAGTTAACTCCTAGATACAGTGAGGGTACCAGCATTGGATAAATACAGATATTTCAAATGGGAGAAATTGGCTAAAATGAAGGGGCTACAGGCCCCATGCATGCCAGAAATCCAACAGGGCAGTCATTAAACCTTAAAATTACAAAATGATCTTTTTTGACTTCATGTCTCACATCCAGGTCACACTGATGCAAGAGGTGGATTTCCATGGCCTTGGGCAGCTCCACACCTGTGGCTTTGCAGGGTGCAGCCTCCCTCCTGGCTGCTTTAAAGGGCTGGCATTGAGTGTCTTTAGCTTTTCCAGGTGCATAGTGCAAGCTGTTGGTGGATCTACCACTCAGGTTTCTGGAGGATGGTGGCCCTCTTCTCACAGCTCCTCTAGGCAGTGTCTGAGAAGCAATTCAGTGGGAATTCCAACTCCACATTTTCCTTCTTCAAGTCCCTAGGCTACACAGAATACTGGGACCATTTTTTTCTTTCTAGCCCTCCAGGCCTGTGATGGAAGGGGCTGCCGTGAAGACCTCTGACACGCTCTGAAGACATTTCTCCCATTGTCTTGGTGACTAATATTTGGCTCCTCATTACTTATGCAAATTTCTGCAGCCAGCTTGAATTTTTCCTCAGAAGAAGTTAACTCTTACGGTTTAATGTAAACACAGTATATTGAAAGTCTAAGTAAGTGCATGGCAAAGAGACAAACAACTTGCTCTTTACTTGATTCTTTAATGTTCCTTTTATGTTTGTAAATGCTATTATCCAGGTAGTATCAATAATTTTGCATGGATGAGTCACCTATTTTATGTAATATATTTTACAATAATGTCAAGAACATTCACAGTGAGAAGCTCCTTTAGTTCTGCAATCACTTTGAGATGCAATTAAAGATGAAAATAATTATATGAGTATATCAGCATTTCTTGGATATTGTGCTTCAAGGAATTTTTTGGTAAAAGTTGACATATAATTGCTATGCTATACAATTTACTGATTATTTTGTAAAATCCATTATTTGTGGTATATTCACAGAATTGTACATCCATGACAATGATCAGTTTCAGAGCATTTTTATTTGTATCACAAAATAAACCCTGGACTTTTTAGTATTTTTTCCTCACCCTGAGTTTCTGCATTTCTCCTGCCCTGCTCAATTGCTAATTAAATTTGTATCTATAGATTTGCCTATTCTGGAAATTTAAAAATAAATATAATCGTACAATATATAGTTTCTTGTGACTGGCTTCCTTCATTTAGCATAACATTTTAAAGGTTCATTTATGATGTAGCATATATAAGAACTTCATTCCTTTTTAATGGCAAAATAAACATTTTATATATAAGCATACACATTTTATCGATTTATTTATCAGTTGATGGACATTAATTTTTCCCAATTTTTGGCTAGTATGAATAATGATGCTTATCATGTACAAGCTTAGTGTAACTGTGTTTTCATTTCTGTCAGATATATATTCTTAGAAGTAGAATGGCTGTGTTGTGTTTCCTTGCATGTTTAGCTATAAAAGGTTAAACTGTATGTGTAACCTTTTGAGAAATCACTAGACTGTTTTCCAATGTGGTTGCACCATTTTCCATTCACATCAGCAATGTGTAAGTGTTACAATGTCTCCACACCATTTTCAACAAATGATTATGTGTCTTTTTATTACAGCTAGGCTGGTGGGTTGAAGTAGTATCTTGTGGGGAAAAGAAAGAGAGATCAGACTGTTACTGTGTCTATGTATAAAGAAGTAGACATAAGAGACTCCATTTTGTTCTGTACTAAGAAAAATTATTCTGCCTTGAGATGCTATTAATCTATAACCTTAGCCCCAACCCTGTGCTGGCAGAGACATGTGCTGTGTTGACTCAAGGTTTAATGGATTTAGGGCTATGCAGGATGTGCTTTGTTAAACAAGTGCTTGAAGGCAGTACGCTTGTTAGAAGTCATCACCACTCTCTAATCTCAAGTACCCAGGGACACAATACACTGTGGAAGGCCACAGGGATCTCTGCTTAGGAAAGCTAGGTATTGTAAAATGTTTCTCCCCAGGTGATAGCCTGAGATATGGCCTCCTGGGAAGGGAAAGACCTGACCATCCCCCAGCCCAACACCCATAAAGGGTCTGTGCTGAGAAGGATTAGTAAAAGAGGAAGGCCTCTTTGCAGTTGAGATAAGAGGAAGTCATCTGTCTCCTGCTAATCCCTGGGCAATGGAATGTCTCAGTGTAAAACCCGATTGCATGTTCCATTTACTAAGATAGGAGAAAACCACCTTAGGGCTGGAGGTGAGACATGCTGGTGACAATACTGCTCTTTAATGCAGTGAGATGTTTATGTATGTGCACATCAAAGCACAACACCTTTTCTTAACCTTGTTTATGACACAGAGACATTTGTTCACGTTTTCCTGCTGACCCTTTCCCCACTATAACCCTATTGTCCTGCCACATCCCCCTCTCGAGATAGTAGAGATAATGGTCAAGAAATACTGAGGGAACTCAGAGACCAGTGCCAGTGCGGGTCCTCTGTATGCTGAGGGCCAGTCCCCAGGGCCCACTTTTCTTTCTCTATACTTTGTCTCTGTGTCTCTTTCTTTTCTCTTGGTCCAGCTGAAAAGAAACACCCACAGGTGTGGAGGGGCTGGCCCCCTTCAGTATCTCATCGTGGATTATGTTTCCTTGGAGTCTGATGATGTTGAACACTTTGTTTTTGCTTATAAGCCACTGTATTTTTTTCTTTTTTGGTGAAATTTCTATTCACATCCGTTGCCCATTTTTAATTAATTTCTTTTTCTTATTATTAAGTTGTAAGTTGTATTTCTGACACAAGTACTTCATTAGTTATATCATTTGCAAATAGGTTCTAAGATTATGTGGGTTTTTGTTTTCTTGATGCTGTCCTTTGAAGCACGAAAGTATTAAATTTGATAAAGACCTATTTATATATTTTTCATATTTGATTGCTTATGCTTTTGATGTCCTATGTAAGAAACCACTGCCAAATTCAAAGCCATGAAGATTATCTCCTGTGTGTTCTTTCTGGAATTTTATGATTCTACCTCTTAAATTTAAACCTTTGATCTACTTTTAGTAATTTTGTAAATGGCTGGAGACAAGAAGTCAAATTTTATTCTTTTATACATGGGCAATCCATTATTCAATAAGCATTTCTTCAAGACTGTTCAATTTTTTCATTGAATTGTTTTGGCACTTTGTCAAAAACCATAAATATGTGGGTATGTTTCTGGGTTCTAAAATCTGTTTTGTTTGTATATATGTCTATTTGTATGCCTATACCAGGCTCATTTGATTATTATAGATTTGTAGTTGGCTTTGAAAGCAGAAAGTGTAAATCTTCCAACTTTGTTATTATGATTATTATTATTTTGAGACAGGATCTTACTCTGTTGCCCAGGCTGAAGTAGAATGGTGTGATCATGGCTCACTGCTGCCTTGAACTCCCAGGCTCAAGCAATCCTATCACCTTAGCCTACTGAGTTGCTAGGACCACAGGCATGTGTCACCTCTCCTGGCTAATATATTATTATTAGTATTATAAAGATAAGAGTCTCCTTATGTTGCCCAGGCTGGTCTTAAACTCCTGTGCTCAAGTGATTTACCTGCCTTGGCATCACAAAGTACAACTTTGTTCTTTATTTTAAGACTTTTTTGGCTATCTTTAGGTTTCTTGACTATCTTTGTGAATTTCAGAATTAGTTTGTCAATTTACTGGAAGAAGCCAGTTGGGATTTTGATAGGGATTGCATTAAATCTGTATATCTATTTGGGGAGTGAAGTATGGACACTACAACAATACTGTGTTTTAATCTGTGAACATGAGATGTCTTTCCATTTATTTAAATCTTTTAAATTTCTTTCCACTATGTTTTACAGTATCCAAAATGCAAGTTTTACACTTATTTTGTTAAAATTGATTCCTAATAGTTATATTCTTTTGGATGTTATTTGAAGTGCGATTGTTTTCTTAATTTCATTTTGGATATTTCATTGCAATTATGTAAAGTAATTTTTTTGTTTATTGATCTTTTATCCTGAAAATTTGCTTTGTTTATTGTTTCAATATTTTTTCTAGCAGATTCCTAAAGATTTTCTAGATGTAAGGTCATGGCATATGCCAAAAGTTTAACTTCTTTCTTTTCAATGTAGATTTATTTTATTTCATTTTCTTGCCTTTATCTTGACTAGAAGCTCCATTAAAATATTCAATAAAGAGTGGATTTAGTCTTTCTCCATTAAGTATGATGTTAGCTGTGCATTTTTTATAGATAACACTTATCAGTTTGAGAAAGTTTCCCTCTATCCCTACTTTACTGGGTATTGTTATAATGAAGGATATTGAATTTTATTAAATGAATTTTTCTGCATTTATTGAGATGATCATGCAGTTTTATTTCTCTATTCTAATTATAAGCTGTATTATGTTAATAGTTTTTAATGTTAAAGCAACTTTGCATTTCTGATAAAACTTTTACTTATTCAGGGTATATAATTGCTTCTGTATATTCTTGCATTCATTTTGCTAGCAAATTTTGTGGATTTCTGAGTTCATAATCATAAGATTTATCGACCTGTAGTTTTTATTTTTTGTGATATCTTTGTGTGGTTTTACTAGAAGGAATTAGTTAAATATGTTGGTAATGCATTCTTCTTTTCTGTGATTTGAAAGATTATTTTTGAGGAATTGTTAATTTTTCTTCTTTAAATGACTTATAGATTTCAAAATAAACTCATCTTGACCTAGGCAATTCTTTGTGGGTTGCATTTTGGACCAATTCAGTCTCTCTTTTTGTTATAGGTCTATTCAGATGTTCTGTTTCTTTTTGAGTCAGTTTAATATGTGTTCTTGTCTGTGTCTGCCTGTAGTAGAATTTATGTCAAATTAAGTTGGGAGTGTGTGAGGGAGCAGTTCATGGTTGAAATTAATAGGCTCTCCTTGTTTTTACCAGGACTTAGTAGATTTTCTTGAATAAATATTGCTTAATATTATGCTTTATAATTTTAGGTCAATGCCTGGACACTTTAATTTTTTATAGAAAACACAATATTTTAATGCTAAAGATGTGTTTAAATTGTTTCTTTTCTACAATCATGATGTTCTATGAAGATTTAAACTTTTGACTAGTTAACAGATGATTTAAATAGAAAAGTAGCATATGTACTCAGTATACATGTGTATATTCAGCTTGTCAGCATTGAGTTATCTTTCATGAACTTATATATATTTATTTGACACAACCAGGTGGGAGGGGTTCCCAGAGAAACACCAGACAGGCTGTGCACTGGGAGGAGTGCACACTGGAGTGGAGCCACAGAAGTTCATATGATTTGCAGTGAGGAGGAGCCTGGCCCCTCCTCTTCTTGGATGGAATCTGGAATTCAGTCTGTGAGGTGGCAAACCCACTGGCAGGGAAACACACTCTCTCACTTCACTAAGAGCCTCTGTTTCCCCTTTTCTTCCTTTTTAGCTAACAAAACTCTGTCTTATTCACCCTTCAAAGTCTGTGTGCCTAATTTTTCATGGCCATGTGACAAGAACCTTGCTTTTAGCTGAACTAAGAAAAAGTCCCATAACATATAGATACACACACACACACACACACACACATACACACACACAGGCAAAAATGCAAAAACATTCCTCATTTTATTGTGTTTTACAAATATGGTCTTTTTTACAAATTGAAAGCTTATTGCTACCCTGCATTGGGCAAGTTTACCAGTGCCGTCTTTCCAACAAGATGTGCTAACTCTGTCACCATGGCACATTTTGGTAAATTTCACAAAGTTTCAAATATTATTATTATTATTATATCTATTATGAAGATTTGTGATAACTGATTGTTAATATTACTGTAGTAATGTGTTGCGGGCTCCAGAAACTGTATTGGGATAATACGATAAACTTAACTGATAAGTGCTGGTGTCTTCTGACTGCTCTACCAACCAGCCTTTCCCCCATTTCTCTCTCTCTCCTTAGGCCTCCCTATTTCCCAAGGCACAGCAATGTTGAAATCAGGCAAATTAGTAATCCTACAAATGGCCTCTAAGTGTTCAAGGGAAAGGAAGGCTCTCTGATCTCGCAATATCAAAAGCTGGAAATGATTAAACTTATTAAGAAAGGCATGTTGAAAGCTGATACAGGCTCAGATCTGTACCTCTTATGCCAAACAGTTAGCCAAGTTGTGAATATAAAAAAAAAATTTGGGAAGGACATTAAAAGTGCTACACATGTACACATGAATGATATGAAAGTGCAATAGCCTTGTTGGTTGGATAAAAGATCAAACCAGTGACAATATTCCCTAAATTTAGCCAAAGCCTAAACCAGAGCAAGGCCATAATTCTCTCCAATGCTGAGAGGGGTGCAGAAGAAATCTTTGAGTCTAGCGGTGGTTGGTTCATGAAGTTTAAGGGAATAAGCCATCTCCATAACATAAAAGTGCAAAATAAAAGAAGCTACAGAAGGTTATCCAGAAGATGTAGCTAAAATAGTTACTGAAAGTGGCCACACTAAACAGGAGATTTTTCCTTGTGTACAGAGCATCTTTCTCTTGAAAGAAGATACCATTTAGCTCTTTCATATATTCACAGGAGAAGTCATTGTCTAGCTTCAATGCTTCAAAGGACAGGATGACTCTTTCATTAGAGGCTAATGCAGCTGGTGGCTTGAAGTTGAAGCCAATTTTTTTTCCTTTTTTTTTTTTTTTTTTTTTTTGAGATGGAGTCTTACTCTGTCACCCAGGCTGGAGTGCAGTGGCACCATCTCAGCTCAGCGCAAGCTCCACCTCCCAGGTTCATGCCATTCTCCTGCCTCAGCCTCCCGAGTAGCTGGGACTACAGGCACCCGCCACCATGCCCGGCTAACTTTTTGTATTTTTAGTAGAGACGGGGTTTCACTGTGGTCTCAATCTCCTGACCTCATGATTCACCCGCCTTGGCCTCCCAAAGTGGTGGGATTACAGGGGTGAGCCACCGCACCTGGCTGAAGTCACTGTTTATTTACCATTTCGAATATCCTAGGGCCTTAGATAAATTATTCTAAATCTACTCTCTCTGTGCTCTATTAATGGAATATCAAAGCTTGGTTGATAACACATTTCTTTACAGCATAAATTACTAAATATTTTAATCCCACTGTTGAGTTCTATTGCCCAGAAAGAAATATTCCTTTAGAAATATTAGCATTCATTGACATTGTACCTGGTCACCCAAGAGCTCTTATGGAGATACACAGGGAGATTAATGCTGTTTTTATGCCTGATAATACAACATTCATTCTGTAACACATACATCAAAAAGTAATTTCAACTTTTAAGTCAATTAAGGAATATGTTTTGTAAGATCATTGCTGTCATTAATAGCAATTTCTCTGTTGGATATTGTCAAAGTAAATTCAACACTTTCTGGAAAAGTTTCACCTTTCTAGATGATATTAAGAACATTTGAGTCATTAAATGAAGTAAACATATCAACATTAACAGGAATTTGGCAGAATTTGATTTCAAATGTCATAGATAATGTTGACAGCTTCAAGAATTCAATGGAAGAAGTAACCACAGATATGGTAGAAAGGGTAAGGGAACTATTACTGGAATTAGAAGAAGAACCTGAAGTTGTGACTGAATTGCTATAATCTCATGATAAAACTTGAATAGATGAGTTCTTTCTTATGGATCAGCAAAAAAATGTGGTATAGTGAGATAGAACCTACTCCTGGTGAAGATGCTGTGAACATTGTTGAAATGACAACAAAGTATTTAGAATATTACTTAACCTTATTTGATAAAGCAGCAGTAGGGTTTAAGTGGATTGATTCCAACTTTAAAAGAAGTTCTATCATGAGTAAAATGCTATCAAACTGCATTGAATGCTGCAGATAAATCCAAGTCAAAATCACAATGAGATGCTAACTCAAGCCAGTCAGAATGGCTATTTTTAATAAGTCAAAAACAACAGATGCTGGTGAGATTGTGGAGAAAAAGGAACACTTTTACACTGTTGGTGAGAGTTTAAATTTGTTCAACCATTGTGAAAGACAGTGTGGTGATTCCTCAAAGACCTAGAGGCAGAAATATAATTTGTCCTAGCAATTCCATTACTGAGTATATACCCAAAATAACATAAATTGTTCTATTATAAATACAAATGCATGCATATGTTTGTTGTGGCAATATTCACAATAGCAAAGACATGGATTCAACCTAAATGCCCATCAATGACAGGCTGGACAAAGAAAATGTGGTACATATTCTCCTTGGAATACTATGCATCCCTAAAAAAGAATGAGATCATATCCTTTTCAGGGACATGGTTGGAGTTGGAGGCTGTTATTCATAGCAAAGTAATGAAGAAACAGATAACCAAATACCACATGTCCTAACTTATATGTGGTAGCTAAATGAGGAGAAGATATGGACACATGCGGGGTAACAACCCACAGTGGGGACTTTTGGAGGTCAGGGGATGTGAGGAGGGAGAGGATCAGAAAGAACAGCTAATGGATGCTAGGCTTAATACCTGGGTAATGGGATGATCTGTGCAGCAAACCACGATGGCACACATTTACCTTGTAACAAACCTGGACATCCTGCACATGTACTTTGAACTTCAAATAAAAGTTGGAAATTTTTAAAAAAGGAAGGTCAATGGGTGCTGCAAACATTATTTTTGTCTTTTTAAAAGACATTGCCACAGCTCCCCAAACTTTCAGCAGCCACGACCCTGATTAGTTAGCAGCTGTCATTATCAATGCAAGACCCTCCACCTACAAAATGATTACAACTCACTGCAGGCTCAGATGATTGTTAGCATTTTTAAAGCAATGAAGTATTTTCATTACAGTGTGTACATTATTTGTAACATATTTATATTGCAGACTTAATAGACTACAGTATAGTGTAAACATAACAACTATATGCCACGGAAAACCAGAAAATTTTGTTTGACTTACTTCACTTCAGTGTTCTGGGACCAAATCTGCAATATCTTGGAAGTATGTCTTGTATAAGTGAAAATAAAATGAGATCTACTCGTTTAAAAGTATTTTAAGTGTATGATACATTATTGTTAACTATGGCCACAATGTCGTGCAGCAGTGCTCTGAAACCTGCTCTTCTTGTTTTTACTGGAACTTTATACTCATTGAACAGCAACTCTCAATTTCCTCCATTCTCCAGCCACTGGTAACCTCCATTCTACTCTCTGATTGTTTGAGTTTGACTGTTTCAAATTTCTCACACAAGTAGAATCATAAAGTATGTGTCCCATTGAGACTGGCTTATTTCACTTAACATTATTTCCTGAAGATTCATCTATGTTGCTACATATTGCAGGATGGGTGGATCATATGGAAGTTCTATTTTTAATCTTTTGAGCAACCTCTACACTGTTTTCATTTTGGCTATAAAAATTTATATTCCCACTTACAGTGTATGAAAGTTTCAATTTCTCCATTTCCTAGCCAACAATTTTTATTGTGTGTGTATATATGTTTGTGTGTGTTTGTGTCTGTATGTTGATAAAGACATTGTAAGAGGTATGAGGTGATATCGCATTGTAGTTTTGATTTCCCTGATGATGAATTCACATTAATTATTTTTCATACAGCTGTTGTCCATATGTTCTTCTTCCTCAGAGAAATGTCTTTTCAAGTATTTGCCTATTTATTAATCATGGCTTTTTTTTTCTCTTTTTGCTATTGAGTTGTTGCAGTTCCTAATATATTTTAGGTATTAACCTCTCATGAGATATATGATTTGAAAATGTTTCCCATTCCCATTTTATCTTTTCACTCTGTTGACTTATTTGCTGTGCAGAAACTTTTTAGTTTAATACAATTCTACTTTCATATATTTGACCTTGTTACCTGTACTTCTGAGGTCATACCCAATATACCATTGCCCAGACCAATGTCATAAAACTTTTTCCCTGTGTTTTATTGTGAGAGTTTTATAGTTTCAGGGCTTATGTTTAAGTCTTTCATTTGTTTTGTGTTGATTTTTGTATATGACATAAACTAAGGGTTCAATTTTATTCTTTTGCATGTGGACATCCAGTGTTCCCATCCAGTACCATTTCTTGAAGAGACTGACCTTTATTGAGTATATTTGAGACTCATTAAAGATAAGTGCATAGTATATTTGTGACTTTATCATCTGGGCTCTGTATTCTGTTACTTAGATCTCTCTCTATTTATGTCTTTATGTGAATACCATGTTATTTTAATAACTGTAGCTTTTAATATATATTGAAATAAGGAGATGTGATGCCCTATAACTGTTTTACTTTTCCCACATTGTTTTGGCTAGTTACTTCTTCCTGGATCATTATACATTTTAAGATTTTTTTGTCTTTGTATAAGTCATTGGTGTTTCTATAGAGATTACGTTTAATATGTTAATCACCTTAGGTTGTATAGATGTTTCTATAATATTAAATCTTCCAGTCAATATACTATGTCTTTCTAAATTAGTATAATCTTTAATTTCATTCATCAATGTTTTGTAGTTTTTAGTATACGTGTCTTTCTTCCACTGGTTAAAGTTTATTCCTATGCATTTTGTCCTTTTTGAGGCCATTGCAAATTGGAATGTTTTGTTAATTTCCTTTTCTGATAGTTCTTTGTTAATACACAGAAAGGTAAGTGATTTTTGTACGTTGATTTTATATGCTGCAAATTTACTGAATTTATGCACTTGTTCTAGTAATATTTTGTGGCATCTTTAGGGTTTTCCACATATAATATCATGTCCTCTGCAAACAGAGGTTATTTTACTGTTGATTCAGAAGCCTGTTGCTTTTTTTATTTTTCTTGCCTAATTGTTCTGGCTAGGATTTCCAGTATGGTGTATAATAGAAGCAGCAAGAGTGAACATCCTTTCCTTATTGTGAAAACAGATGAAAAGTTTTCAGTTTTTTTTAATCATTGAGTATGATGTTAGCTATGAGCTTTTCATATATTGCCTTTATCAGGTTAAGATAATTTCCTTCTATTTCTTGTTGTGGGAAGTCAGGGACCCTGAATGTAGGGACTGGCTGGAGCTGAGGCAGAAGAACATAAATTGTGAAGATTTCATGGACATTTATCCATTCCCAAAATTAATACTTTTATAATTTCTTACACCTGTCTTTACTACAATCTCTGAACATAAATTGTGAAGATTTCATGGACATTTATCACTTCCCTAATAATACTATTATAATTTCTTATGCTTTTCTTTACTTTAATCTCTTAATCCTGTTCTCTTCATAAGCTAAGAATGTATGTCACCTCAGGACCACTATTGTACAAATTGATTGTAGAACATGTGTGTTTGAACAATACGAAATCTGTTTGTAAAACATATATGTTTGAACAATATGAAATCAGTGGACCCTGAAAAACAACAGAATAACAGCAATTTTCATGGAACAAGGGAAGATAACCATAAGGTCTGACTGCCTGAGGGGTTGGGCAGAATAAGCCATATTTTTCTTCTTGCAGAAAGCCTATAAATGGATGTGCAAGTAGGAGAAATATTGCTGAATTCTTTTCCCAGCAAGGAGTAACCCTGGGGAAGGAATGCATTCCTGGGGGGAGGTCTATGAATGGCCACTCTGGGAGTGTCTGTCTTATGTGGTTGAGATAAGGACTGAAATATGCCCTGGTCTCCTGCAGTACCCTCAGGCTTACTAGGATTGGGACATTCCAGCCTGGAAAATTCTAGCCAGACTGGTTCTCTGCTCTCAAAGCCTGTTTTCTGTTAAGATGTTTATCAAAACAATATGTGAACAGCAGGACATAGAGCCTCATCAGTAATTCTAATTCTGCCTTTGCCTTGTGATCTTTATGGTCCTTTGAAGCATGTGATCCTTGTGACCTACTCCCTGTTCGTACACCCCTTCCTCTTTTAAAATCCCTAATAAAAACTTGCTGGTTTTGTGGCTCAGGGTCGTCAGCACAGTCCTACCAATATGTGATGTCACCCCCAGAGGCCCAGCTGTAAAATTTCTCTCTTTGTACTCCTTCTCTTTATTTCTCAGACCAGCCAACAATTAGGGAAAATAGAAAAGACCTACATTGAAATATTGGGGGCTCGTTCCCCCAATATCATTTCTATTTCTAGTTTGTTTAGAGCTCTCTTTTAAAAACTCATAAACAATTGATTTTTTTCAAATGCTTTGTTTTGCATTTACTGATGTATCAGGTGATTTTTGTTCATCATTGGGTTAAGGTGATATGTCACATTTTCTCATTTTTGTGTGTTCAATTATCCTTAAATCTAGGGATAAATTTGTCATTTATTTTAGGAAAGAAGCAATGCTGAGTCTTGAACATAGTAAAAGCCAAGCAACACTACTGGTCTTGTAATATCAAAAGAAAGAGTGAGACTTTCTTCACAATTTAATTATTGAGTAGTTTCTTTGCAACAGTAAAAACAACCAAATTCTGCTGAAAATGAAAGCAAAGTATTCTGAGTATTTGCAAAATGGTATTAATATTGTGAATGGATGTCTTAATATTGGGTCAATGTATAAAGTGTGAAACACAGCTCAGTAATTTTTGTGTGTGTGCACCACTTGTGAATAGAATAATGTATTCCACATAAATCCATATGGTTTTATATTATTTTTTCTTTTTCCTTGTTTTTAAGTATTTGACTAAGAATATTTCTAACTTTTAAATAGGTACTAAATCTCTGGAAAATAAATTTTGACCTAACAGGGTAAGTTATAAAAATGTGTTTTGTCACAGGAGGAAGGAAATCCTCTATAACAACCTCTTCATGCTGGAATTAACTGGAGGAATTCTGTCTTTTGGTCATTCCAGCTTCAAGCCTTTGATGTAACTAATCCCTTTTCCCCTTCTTTCCTGTTTTAGCAAACTTTCAGAAAGAAAACAGGCAACATCTTGTGATGATGAAGATCACAGTTGCCACACAGGCCAGCAGGAACCCAATCACATGCAAGTTGTGGTTTTGGAACCAGGTGAGGTCGTGGGCTGCAACCCGAAGGTGCTTGGCTCCTTTGTGCTGCATGACAAACTCAATCCAGAAGGCTGCTTGATCCAGGGGCTTAATTGGCAAATCACAGTGAATTCTTGATAACTTCATAGCATTCTCTTTGTAGCTGAAGGATAAACATAAAAATACCAACATTGAAAGTAAATTTATTTACTAAGTCTATGGATGGTCTTTGAAAAGTGTCACATCAATGCTTCAAAGTAAATATTATAGAATTGTCATAGGAATCGAATGTTTTGGTTTGGACAAACGTAGAAAGTTTATTTTTTAAAATGGAATTTTATAATGACAAATATTTTTTAAATTAAAAATGGAAGGTCAGGTGAGGTTAATATCTTTGTAGCAGAGGAAATATTTTGAGCCATTCTATGTGCTACAGGTAAGGCAGTGGAAATGCAATCTGAGATTGATCATCTTGATATTTTATTTTATTTTTTTTTTGAGACAGAGTCTTTCTCTATGGCCCAGATTGGAGTGCAGTGGCATGATTATGGCTCACAGCAGCCTCGACAGTGTGGGCTTAAACAATTCTCCCACCTCTGCCTCCTGAGTAGCTGGGACTGCAGGCGTGCACCGCTTTGCCCAGTAATTTTTAAATATTTCTTTGTAGAGATGGAGTCCTACCAGTTTGCCCAGGATGGTTTCAAACTCTTGGGCTCAAGTGATCCTTTTGCTTTAGCCTTCCAAATTTCTGGGACTACAGGTGTGAACTACCTTTATCGACCCATTTTGATATTCTTAAGGAAAAATTGTTTCACAGCTGGTGTAATATTTCTAAATTAGTCTTTCTCTTTCTACCCTACTATTCTGTATTCTACCATATTTTCCTCCTAGTAGTCAGAATAATTTTTTGAAATAAAAGCCAGATTATGGCATTCATCTGCTAAGATTTTCACCTGGCTTCTCACTATATTAAGAATAAAATTTAAATCTGTCTTTGTTCTACAGAACCCTACATGGGCAGGCATGGGCAACTTCTTCTAACACTTTTCCCATCCACCTTCTCTCCTAGAGGCATTGCCCTTCTATTGTTCTTTGAGCTCCCCAATGTGTTCTCACCTTAGCCCCTTTACACCCGTTGTCCCCTCTCTCCCTCTCTTGGAATATTCCTCCTTACAACAACTTGAGGCTTGCTTCTATATCTTTTTGAGACTTCCCCTTAAATAATACCTGTTAGAGAGGCTTTTCCTGGCCACACTATGGTAGTACCTGTAGGATTTCCTCTATTGTTTTGTGCTTATTTTGCTGTTTAATTCCTGGAACTTAAAAATATGTTACTAGTCTTCTCAAATAAAACTTTAAGTATAAAATACATAAATGTACACAAATTCAATGAGTAGCTCAAAATTTTAACATTACCTTGAACAATATCCTGATGTGAACACCAACTTACCTACTACTCAGATCATAATATGAAACATCACAACCTGCCTAGAAAAACTCTGTCTTCTTGGGCCATTTTAGTCACTACTTTTGTCCTCAAGTTAAAACTACCTTGACTTCTAATAGATTAATATTGCTTGTTTACATAATGAATTATATAATATATACTCGTTTGTGTCTTTTCTTGGGTAGAAGTTATTGGCTAATTCGATTGCTGTAATATGATTCAGTCAATTGACAAATACCACAGATTATCTCTTATTTTTATGACTGATGGATCTTTGGGTTGTTAAGATTTTTGAACACGATTACTAATTCTGGGGTAAGCAAATGTGTGTATATCATTAGATATACATATTAATACATTTTTGATGGGTGTACACTTGAGAGATGAGTTGCTGAGAAAAAGATGCATGTAGAATTATGATGTTATGTTGACTGGCTTTTTAAATACACAAATTTAATTTCCAAAATTTAGAGTTATTTTTTAAGTTGTAATTTTTTGGATAATTTTGAATTTATTTATAGTATGATTAGAGCATTTCCTTTTTATGCTTTTGAATCTTATCACATTTGCTAAGTCTTGATTTTTGGCCCAGTAGAAGTTCAATTCACTAACTATTCCATATACTCTTAATAAATGTGTATTCTCAATATACATTCACACTCACCTCCACACATAAATATGTATGTGTGTGTGTATACACATATATATATGCACACACACATATACACAAACATATATATATGCAATACATATATATGTATACACACACGTATATACAATAGGTTATATTTATGCTCTTCAAATGTTTATTTTTAAATCACTATTTTTTTTTTTTGGTCTGTGTAAATTTAGTATGAGTTCTAGTAGATTCACATTTAAATCTACTATCTTATTCTGTATTTTATTTTCTGTTTTCCAATCTGCCGTATGTTTCTTTTCTAATTCTTTCCTGTTTGCTTTTAAACTATTTTTAATCATTCATTGTCTCACTATCTTCCTGGTAAGGTATTTTCAGTATATTTCCTAAGGTGGTACCTCCTTATATATATTGATAATAGTAATCAATAGTCACAGCATTTTCTACATTATTTCTTTTGGAGCACAGAAAAATTATTACAGATTTATTTCCTCAATATAAAAACTTTGTGCTTCAAGGGACATCTTCAATAAAGTAAAAAAAAGAATCAACCTATAAAGAGTGGGAGAAAATATTTAAAAATCATAGACTGACAAGACATTCCACCAATAATATAAAAATAATTCTTATGAATCAATAGTAAGATAAAAATGTTAGAAATGTTCAAAAGATGGGAATAAAATTTTCTCAAAAGAAGATGAATGACTTGCCAGTAAGTGCATGAAAAGATGGTTAATGTCTTTAGCCACAAGGAAAATGCAAATTAAATCCACAATGAAAGATCATTTTATATCCACTGGGATCCCTGTAACAAAAAGACAGGAGATAACAAGTGTAGGGAAGAGTGTGAAGAAATTGGAACCCTCCTGTACAGCTAGGAGTAATGAAAAATGGTGCAAGTACTTTGAAAAACAGTTTAGCAGTTCTTCATAAACATCAATTTTCCATATGGCTCAGAAATTCCACTCCTAGTGTCTTCTCAAAATTAGTGAAAACAACTTTTTTCACAAAAAATATGTATAGCAGTGTTTATAAAAGCTAAAATTGGAAATAACTGAAATGTCTGAGAGCTGATAAATGGGTAAATTCAAAATGGTACATTCATCAAAGAATATTAGCAATAAAAAGAAAAAAGTTCTGACACTTTCAACAATATGGGTGAAACTAATAAAAGACATTGTATTAAGTCAAAGAAATCATTTATAGAACACCGTAAATCATGATTTAATTTACGTGAAATATCCAGAGAGAACAATCTATTGAGAAACTAAGTTGGTATTTCCCTAGGACTGGAGGTTTATCAACAGTGATTTTATGCATTTTCAGGTTTATTTTAGGGTGATAAAAATGTTCAAAAATTATATTATGGTGATGGCTTTGTAACTATGTAAATGTACTAACTAATTTAGATTTCACTTTTAAATAGGTAAATATTAGGCTAGGCAAATTGTATCAAAATAATGATAATAATAAAAATACATTATTGAGCATGAATACAGTTATACTTTCAGAAATTTTATGTATTGAATTGAAATACTTTATTGTATTTCTCCAAGTTCATTATTTCATTGTATTATAATCTGTCATTCAAAAAACTTATATTTTAAACAATTATCTATATATGTTTAAAAATATTTTTTGTGTAGAAAGTTGTTACAGTAATTATTGACCCATCAAATATATGGGATAAAATGTAACTGAAATAATTGGTGAAAAATAAAAGCAGGTTTCAAGTTGGTTAAATTATTTAAATTCTTTCAAAATTGGTCTCCTAAAAGGGATAAGACATGTATTCAGTGTTGTCAAAAGAATCTGTAAATACCACCTAGTAAAAAAAATTGTCATACTCACACAGGGTCATTAATGACTGTCTTCAGTGCAATGAGCAAATACTTGACATGGTCCTGATGTCCACATTGAGGGCCTTCATGTGAACAATGTTATCAGGTTGATCTGCAAAGGAATGGCCACCATAGGGATCCCGTGATAGATTGCCTCGTAGATGCCACTGGTTTCACCATGAGTCATAAAAGATTTGGTTTTTGGATGACCTAGGATTGAATAAATTTTAGCAAAATTATTCATAAGACTAAAATGAGAAATGCACAATAGAATGCTCTGAAAGGGGCAGTGTCTACTAAATAACAGATTATTACACACAACAAACTCCATTAGAATTGCTTTCAGATTTCAGAGAAAGAAGCACCTAATTCTTCTGGAGGTAAGTGAAGGCCACATGAAGAGGTGGTGGCGTGTGTGACTTCAGACTCAAAAAATGAATTGATATTGCCAGGTGGACAAACTGAAAAAGCACATTCTGAATGAAAAAAATGTGCAAAAAAAGAGAAAAGAAAATCAATAATATTGTGTATGTTAGAGCATTTTCCCTTAAATAAATACTGCGGTCACTGAGTGGGACATGTGGTGTATGCAAGGCAACAGGGAGTGTGGTGGTGGTATTGGAATAGAAGAAGGGCAGGCCACATTACATCAGGAAATGTGTTACCACTTTATGATAAAGATTGAGGATTTAGGCCGGGTGCGGAGGCTCATGCCTGTAATCCCAGCAATTTGAGAGGCAGAGGTAGGTGGATCACCCGAGGTCAGGAGTTCGAGACCAGCCTGGCCAACATGGTGAAACCAGGTCTCTACTAAAACTACAAAAATTAGAGAGGCTTGGGGACAGGTGCCTGTAATCCCAGCTACTCGGGAGGCTGAGGCAGGAGAATCGCTTGAACCTGGGAGGTGAAGGTTGCAGTGAGCCAAGGTCGTGCCAATGCACTCCAGCCTGGGGACAAGAGCAAGACTTCATCTCAAAAAAAAAAAAAAAAGATTGAGGATTTATTTTCAGAAAATGCAGAGTTATTGGTAATAGAAGAGGCACTGTTATTTTTTAGTGTCTTTTGAAATTAACCCTACAGTAGGGAAAAGGACAGGTGTAAAGCTGTACAAATAGGAGACAGAGAGACAATCCAGGAAGTTATTGGGAAACCCCGTGAGAGGTAATTATATCTGAAATAAAGATAATTTGATTCTGAACATAAAGAATGTGAGTGTCTATAACAAAATACCAACTATATAGTTATTTTCCTGGTAAGACTGGAAAATAAATATAAAGTAATCAGGCTTTATATTGAGTTTTTTGATAATAAATGTTCAGTAAGTTTCTTTCAGGTTGAACTATCCCTCTAATTGGCTGTTAGTCATATATTCAGTATTTGTTCTGCAGAGTATTACCAAGAAGGTCATTCTGGGATATCCAGTTGTACAGCTGAGTATTGGATGCTAAAGTATTTGGTCTCTTTCCATCCACAGAACCTGTTGGGGCAAAGAAAATATCTTGTTCCATAAGTAGAACGCCAAAGGTATAAGATGTTAGAACTCTAAAGAAATTGTCAATCAGCTAGTTAAACCCCTTCCATATGATAGATGAAAAAATGAGAACAAGCAATTTTAAGAAATGAGTACCACTAAAAGACTATTGAATATCCACATTTCATGTCTTTACTTTTATTATCAATTTGGTATGTAAGAAAATCATGATGTTTCCAACAGAGAAGCTTAGACACTTAAGAGTATCAATAAAAAATTCAAAAATTTAAGAAATTATTAGACAGTCATTATAATTCTACTGTAAAATACAGTAACAAATTAGTGACAACTTATACATTTATTTTATGTATTTTATACTACCTGTAATCTTCCAAATTTAATGTTAGTTTATTTCTTGAGTGAAATGAAAAGTGTTTACTTATATCTATTTTTCTGTAAGTTATTTTATTAGTGTTTGACATCTTTGATTTATAAAAAAATCTATAAAATCAGTTACCTGTGAGAAATAAATCAGTGCTACATAGGTAGTACATACAACTTCTTGCAGATTACACATTACCCAGCACTACATCCAAGAAAAATTTCGAGTGGCAATTTCTTTCTTTTCTTTTCTTTCTTTTTTTTTTTTTTTTTTGAGACGGAGTCTTGCTCTGTTGCCCAGGCTGGAGTTCAGTGGCACTATCTCAGCTCACTGCAACCCTCGCCTCCTGGGTTCAAGCGATTTTTCTGCCTCAGCCTCTCAAGTAGGTGGGATTACAGGCATGCACTGCCATGCCCAGCTAATTTTTATATTTTTTAGTAGAGACGGGGTTTCACCATGTTGGCCAGGCTGGTCTCAAACTCCTGACCTCAAGTGATCTGCCCGCCTAGGCATCCCAAAGTGCAAGTGGCAATTTCTGAGTCAAATTCAAAGTATAATCATTTTGCCAGTTTTGGAAATTCTTCCAATGTAGGCCAAAAGAGCCAATTGGCAATTTATGAATAAGAATATACACACTAAAAAATTGTAAAATTATATTTTGCTAAATTTTGCTTAACTGATCATTAACACTTAGATGCCGCTATGAAGCATCGACAGCATAGATTAATATGGGCTGCTTTAACCAAGCCATACCCATAGACAGTACCAAAATAAGATACTGATTTTAGATTCCCCAAGCAATCCTTATAAACTGGACTGTAATTTATGAGTGTTTTTCTTGTATTTGCTATGTGGTTGTTAAAGTAACTTTGTGTTTCCAGAAAAAAATTGGCATAGGTCGTTAGGAGAAGGCTATGTCAGGGAGGAAACTAAAAAGTAACTCACAAATACACAAAAACTTCAAGTGTATTCTGCATATTACAAAATAAGTTCCTACTGTATTTCATGGAGTGAGGGCATCTGAACCTCTTTCCATGCCTGGCTTCCTTCTGCTTGACTCCTTCTTATATTCCCTTCTCCTTCCTCAGTCGGGAGGAGGTGTTTATCTGATGGTTAGAGCAGAGGCTTTATGGTACCACATTTTATAATGCATGGAGTCTACCCTAAAAGCAGGATTCTGTTCCCTCCTTTTCTATCATATTTTCCTGTTTAAGACATTAGCAAGGCCCAGTAAACAGGGCAGGCAAGTACTTCTGTTTCTCTAAATCTACTTGGCTAGGTGGATACCTCCAGAATAGTGGTTTGTCAGGCTGGACATCTTTTCTCTGAATGCATTCTGAATTGCCTGCTAAATAGGTCTATTCCAAAATATGCAGAAAGTACAGGAGACCAGATTACTGAGCAAGCCTAAATTGAATGATGCACTTCAGACTTTTTTCAATACCTTATTGTTACTGTAATAGTGCAGTAACTGATTAAAATGTAAGTCATTTTAGATAATATCTATAGTTGTACCATGTTCTCAGGAAACTTGTAAGCAAAAGGGACAAATGACAGGGCAGAATTTGGTGATTTCTGTGTACATGCCTACAATACTATGATAATACCACAACTTCACCTGCACCTCTTAAATATATTTTTTTCTGATCACAATATTAATGTCAGAATTTTTATCAATCAAACACACCCTCGTTATTTTGGTATCTTCCATATATATTTTTGTTTTTGGACCAATATCTGAGATAATCAGAGCTATCATATCAGTTATTTTTTCTGGCAGAAAATTTCTATGATTGGACTCTTTACAGAGTTTAACAGACTCATTCAGTAGCTGTCCACCATTAAGACATTTTTTCTAACCTTTCGTGGAATCTGGGCAAGAGCTGATGCAATCACGTTGGCCCTTTCTTCTGTGATGTTACTGACCATAGACCTAAGTGAGAATGCCATGACACCATTTTCTCCAGAGCTCTGCACAAACTCTTCCATTTTCTGTGAAGAAAGAATTTGTTCTATCACAAAAGAGTGTCAGCATAGCAAACACTATAGAAAAGATTAGTACATACATCTAAGAAGAGAAAATCAAGCGTCATCAGAAATTTTTGGAGTAATGGCTATTTTTTAACTGACCTAACCTCTGTTTCTTTGGAAGAAGTTATGGAATATGATACACATGGCATCTGTTATGCCTATTTGTGT
Source organism: Pongo pygmaeus (assembly GCF_028885625.2). Taxonomy (NCBI): domain Eukaryota; kingdom Metazoa; phylum Chordata; class Mammalia; order Primates; family Hominidae; genus Pongo; species Pongo pygmaeus. Next base: position 80,398,254 of record NC_072376.2, read on the forward strand.
AAACATGTGTGTCTGTGTAAGGAAAAGATGAAAAACAACTACGACACTACAGAAGAAGGAGATAATGCTAGAAAATATTATACCCAGACTCTTCATTTACAATACTGTAATTACTAATATGGGTTCTTGGAAGATGGCATTTGTTGTGTTTAATTCCATATTGTTGTAGTTCTACTAAATTCCTTGTGTCTATTAAGGCAGGGTTTTTTGTTTGTTTGTTCTTTCTGTAGAGTTCTTTTAGTTGGGAGTCATTGGAACCATTACCTGGCTATGAGCAGTGAGGAAAAGTTACTATTGAAATAATTTTATATCTCTGTTTCTTTAGCTCTGTAATTCTTTATACCTCATTTAAAACTTGTCAGATTATCTGTCTTTTTCCCTAAAAAAACAATCTTTAAAAGCTGAGGTTTAATAATGATGGAGATTCAGGAGTCTGATACTGTGGTGCGAAATTTCTGTGAACTAGTCCTGAGAATCTCATTTATAATACAGAATTATGCAGTATATAGTTACATAACTGAGTGATCGTATTTCTCAGGTCATTGCTTAAATATTACTAAGACTTTTTTTTCTGAAATCACACTGCATAAATTGATATGCTACTGGCCAGGCATGGTGGCTCACACCTGTAATCCTAGCACTTTGAGAGGTCGAGGTGGGCAGATCACGAGGTCAAGATATTGGGACCATCCTGGCCAACATGGTGAAACCCCATCTCTACTAAAAATACAAAAATTAGCTGGGCGTGGTGGCACACACCTGTAATCCCAGATACTCGGGAGGCTGAGGCAGGAGAATTGCTTGAACCCGGGAGGTGGAGGTTGCAGTGAGCCGAGATTGTGCCACTGCACTCCAGCCTGGGTGACAGAGCGAGACTCCATCTCAAAACAAAACAAAACAAAATAAAACAAACAAAACAACTGATGTGCTACTTATAACTGCCTGTGAGAGACCCTCATCATCACTTTTCTGTGTCTCACAGGGGCACTTACACCTCAGTGGAAGAATCCACCAGTCATTTTTCCAGTGGAGATCTCTTCACTATCTTGAGTAGCTCATTCACACTGTATAAACCCCTTGTTGAATATGTGTTTGCTTGAAATTTATTGAATTACTCTGAATTGTGGTTTCCTATATGTTCTCATTTGTAAATGTAAATGCGTAGTATAATTCCACATTGCTCAATGCATACGCCTATCAAGACAAAATAAAGAGAAAGAGAAATGTAAAGCCAAAAGTTTTCAGTATATAATGTCAAAATTGAATACCCATCTTTTTGTTGTTGTTGTTTCTTTTGTTTTACATTTATTATTTGATTTATTTTCTCTGTAAAATAATGATGAACCCCTTCCAACATAACACGCATACTTTCAGATCCTAAACATGGGAGGTAAACCTTCTTTTAAAAACTTGTTTAAAAAAAGAAATCCTAAAGTTTGTGTATGCACAACATATATTGCCAAGTATTTTTCAAAAATATAATTTCAGCCTTATGACATTAGTTTTAATTGGACAGTCACTGTATTCCAGGTAGTTCATGGGGCTCCCAGGTATTCTGTGTGACTCATTACCTGTGAGAACCCAAAGTATCTGAAACAGTTCTCAATTTAGAAAGTTTATTTTGTCAAGGATAAGGACATGCTCATGACACTGCCTCAGAAAGTCTCAATGACATGTGCTCAAGGTGGCTGGGGCACAGCTTGGTTTTACACATTTTAGGAAGACATGAGACATCAATCAATATGCATATGATGTACATTGGTTTGGTCAGGAAAGGTGGGGCAATTCAAAGTGATACCTTCATGTCATAGATAAGAGACAAAAGGTTGCATTCTTTTTTGGGTCTTCAATAAGCCTTTTGCTGAATACACAGTATACATATGAGAGAAGGGTTGAGAAATAGTCACTTACGCCTTAGTCTGACTCAGTAGATCTGCATTTTTTCCATAAACGGTGGTGAAGGGATGGCTTTGAGTTCTGTCCTCTTTTGTCCCTCACCTGTGAAGATAAGCTATCAATTTACATTTTCAGGGTGAAATTCAACAGAAATGTTTCAGGTTAAAGATTTTGAGGCCCACAAGGAATTTCCTTGTGGGAAAATTGTAAGGGAGGTATGTAACTTAAAAACAACAACAACAACAAAAACCCAACTTTGTAGCTATCTTACTTAGGAATAAAATGGGAGGCAGGTTTGGCTGATACAGTTTCCAGCTTGACTTCTCTTTGACTTAGTGACTTTGGGTTTTCAAGATTATTTTTCTTTCAGACCTGTAGCCACATTTAATGGAACTTGTGTTTGATGTTTTGCCTCAATGCCTCACTGCCCAGAGTCTTCTTCATCCACCCAATATTGATGTAACATATTGTCTGTTTATAGACTCATCAGTGATCTCATTCTGGGATATCTTTATGAAAATAATACATCAGTGTACAAAATATTAAAGTATGAAAAGCTTAAAAAAAGAATTAAATTTCCCTCATACTCTCTGTCTAGAGATATTCCTCATTTAAATTTGTATGCTTTTATTATGGTTTTTATTCTATTTATATAATTCACTGTGATGTTTATTTAGATAATTTTAATCTTATTGTATATTCCTTTCCATCCTGCATAAAAATTGTGATCTAGTTCTAGTCATCATTTTGTTTCTCAGTTTCCAATGATACTTGTATTATAGCTGACACTGTAATTATACATATTTTGATAAAATGATTGTAATGGCATAGAATGCATGTTGTACACATTTTTACATAGTACTCAATAGTTTTTCAGGGCTTCTGCCCTTCTCTTCCCTCTGTAGTAGTCCCTACTGTCTATTGTTCCCATTTTTGTCTATGTGTACCCCAAGCTTAGCTCCCACTTATAAGTGAGAACACATAGTATTTAGTTTTCTGTTTCTGGGTTAATTATTCTGGTTCGTGTGTGTGTATGCACAAATCTCCATGTATTTGTTTGTTTATCTTGGCTTTAATCTGTCATTTTATTTTCTTTTTTCAAATGTTGCCTGCTTATCTATCTATCTATCTATCTATCATCTATCTATATATTTAAGAATGAGGACATAGAATGATTCACTGGGATATCTTTGTATCTGTGAAGGACTTAGGACCTGGTTGGCTTTGATTTTTATGCTGAACGCATACAACTACTAGACCTTACCTAAAGGGAACCAAAAATTTCATAAAAAAATTATACTTTGATGTGTTACATCAATTCTAGTTTTCTCATTTTACCCTGGTGAATTTATTTCAATTTCTTTACAGAAAAACTTTCTAGTTTTTGTGTGGAAAGTGCAAAGATGATGGTATTATGTAATACAGTAAGGGTTAGTGCATTTCATTTTCACATCTTTAGTTTCCTTTAGTCTGTAATTATCCCTTCATTTTTTGTCTTTGTTAATTTTTGACTTCTAGATGAATTATTGACCAGTTCTTTTATAGAATGATTCTTATTTTACATTTGTTTAATGTTCCTTTATGATTAAGTTGCTATCACACATTTTTTGGAAAGAATACTGCAGACATGTTGTTGTAGTCTTCACATTGCATCATTTTTGGGCAGCAGATAGTGTTGATTTGTCATGCTGGTGATGCCAACTTTGATTTCTTAGTTAAGATGCTGTCTACAGGTTTATTCCCTTTAAAATTATAATTTCTCATTTTGGAATTAGAAGTATCTTGACAGGAGACTTTGAGACTGTAAATATCCTGTTTCCATTACATCCTTTCCCTCTAATTTTAGCATCCATTCAAAGATAATTTTTGCCTGAATTAAATTATTGTGGAGTTTGTCTAATGATTATTATGTCCATAATTTTTTTAACAATTAGTAAGAGAAATTCTACTCTAAGAAAGAACATTTTTTCCCTTTTATTTCCTTATACTGGTTTCTGTCAAAATGATTTCATGAGTATTTGGTTTATTCCAAAGGTTACAATCCACAGCTATCATTATTCCATTGCTCAAATTGGTCCAGATTTGATTCATTGGGACTTCCTTCAGTTTCCTTCTATATTTTTCTGATCTGTTGTCATCATGTTGTATACTTGTTTACTTTCTGGCACCCCTAGATATTTCAGGCACATCCTGTACTTTTGTTGCCTCAGGGGTGATGTCATTTATATCTTGAGGAAGGCATGGTTCGTTTTATTGGAGTATAGTGTCTAGAAGCAAAATTTCAAGTACTTAGGGTGTTCATTTCATCTGGGATATTATTACTTCTAGGCCATTTAAGCATAGACGTTTTGGAAATATATACATAACTTTTCATTAACAACTTAAGAGAATAAATAAATTATCATTTCCACAAAATACAGAAAATGGAGAGTGTAGTAAGCTAAAACATGGTAAATCTAAATAGTAAATGTTTACAGATAAGTTCAAACTAATAATTTAATGTAAAAAGTTATTTTCATTTAATGTCATATAATAGTTATATATCAATTTAAATAAGAAATAAACTCACCTATTATGGTAGAGATTCTCAGATATTTCAATCCAGCTTTTATTTTTGTTTAAAAGAGAAACACCGAATAAAAATTACCCATATTACTATAAAATATATACAGATTTTACAAGAGGCATATACCCAATAGCAAATAAATGAAAATTGATGCAATGCTACAAAAATCAAACAAAGCAGAATTAAGATGCAAAGTATCAAATGTGATAAGTGAATCATTTCATGTGGATAGAAATAATTCACTTTAACAATAATAAATATTTTGAGATTGAAATATATCTCAGAAACTGATAGATTGAACAGAGAAAATAAATTCTGTGAAAGTTGATTGTATTAGCAACAAAAGTAACAAAAATAATATACTGAATCCCGCATCTTCAAATAGAGTATAAATATTCTTTTGAAGTGCACATGAAAACTTTTATAAAATTAAACTAAGTCAATGTCACAGATAAAATCTTCACAAATTCTGAAGTATATATATCATATGTATCTATATAATGCGATACAATTAAAAGAATTATAAACTTAAAGAGAATGTACTACCTTTCAAATATACACATTTAAGAATTTCATTCAGTGGAGCGGACTGTGCTTATCACTCATGACCCAAGTCTTTACTACCTCTTCTGCTCCAAACACATATATCATGTAAAGAAGACAGCATGGAATGTACTCAGATAGGTATACAACTGAGAAAACTTATACACCAGTTGTTAGCATTAGGGAAAATTGTATGAATAGATTCTTATAGGAGTTATAACAAGGTGGTTTTGGAAGGATAAAAAATGTGGCAAAAGCCTTAAAAGTGGAAAACAAAATTTACCTACAGAGTTCTGGGAATTTCTGTTCCAAAAAAATGTAAGTTGTAATAACTAAAAAATTAAAACAAATTAAAATGAAACTGATCTCTCTAGATGACAGCAGAGACATGCAGGAAATGAGAGTTTGCAGAAATTAACAGCTGTTGAAGATTAACTTATGAAAACCACATGAGGAAATAACCAATTCTACACAATAGTAAGATTTTCACCCAAGGTTTATAAATATAGGAAAAAATCAAAATAATTTTTTTTCTCAGAGATGAGAAAATAGTTAACATAAAAATGGAATGGGGTGAGAAGCGTGAATATAAGGAGGAACACTTAGAAATTGTGGAAATTAGAAATACAGTCACTGATTGTGTAAAATGTAATAGAGTTCACAAAATAAAATGGAACTGAATGAACGAATAAAAGAATGAACACAACCTGCAATAAGGTGAATTAGTAAACTTTCTCTTTTTCTGACTGAACCTTGACTGATAGAGCTTCCAACAGAAATCACCTAATACTGTAGGAATTGCCACTAAGCTGATTAAAATATGAAAGTGTTATTTGCTATTACCATATGTTAGAGCCCTCCTGATTGCCTGCTTTACTTCTGAAGCTCTGTCATTATGGTTTCCTGGTTTTAATCACTCATTCTATGTTTCACTGAAATATTTTGAACTGAGTCAATGTGTTTCTCTCAAATTTAATTTTATTCTATCCTGTCTCTTGCCTCCTGCAGGTTCTCACTTTGAGCAATCCAGCTCCAGAGCTTACCTTCTCTGACCTAGGGTTTCTCATTTTTTTTTTTTTTACCAGTTTATCTGAACTTCATTGACCTTGTTCCTTTGCCAATCACTCTGAGCCACTGTCATCATGACTCAGGATTCTAGAATTTGAACAAATTATAAATTTGCCGTTTGTATCTTCTGTACCCCAAAGAAGAACGAGTAGATGGTACCACAAGAGAAAAATGGGTGCAGTACATGAAAAAAACACCTGAATGAGTCACAAACAAAAAGAGATGGTTGATTAGATTTATAATTAAGCATTTGCCAATCAAATCAGTGATACATTTTTATATTATTTGGATTGGTAAAATTTAACATCCACCATAGATGAAGCACCAAATAACTGTCCACTCCAGTGCTGCACAGGTGGGTGTACACAGAAGGAGGTAGTGTTTGAAGGATACCCCTGGGCTCAACTGACTCAAGCTAGCTCAGTCTTGGTAAGAGGGAGACTGGACACTTCTGGTACGGTTGGGCTGCAGACACACTGTACCAACTGTAAGTTCACTTTAGTGAGAATCTTCATATGCCCTCACTTGAAAGAATTTTCTTTTCCAGATAAGTTTATGCCTTTTATTCATCCAAATTTTACCATGATGCTGTGCTCAAAGATACAACAATATTTGAGGTACTAAAAAATAAGAAATTTGAAATATTGTTGTCTGCTATATCAGTTTTCAATTTACTGAAGGTGGAAATTTTACAGATATTAAGAAATAAAGTAAACTGAAAAAACATAGGTGGAGTGAGACTGAGAGAAAAAGAAATGGAGAGAGTCATGGAACTCCTCCAAGCAGGGTGAAAATTATTGGATATTTATTAAGAAAAGAGATGAATGAAATGAAAATTAACATGGCTAAAAAAAGGTCTCAACACAACATTATAAGAGGTAGGGTGAATAAATGAGACTTTTTGAAATTAATCCAACCTAAAAGGGCCCCAAACTAGTCAGTTTCATTTATCACAGTGTAGAGTAGTTTAAAAAGCAGGAATGCAGAGATCACAATTAGAAAACTGCTTAATAATTTCTTCAGATAATGCTGAGGCAGATTAATCAAGATAAAAATTAACGAAAAAAAGGGTTTATTGGTTTAAGGCCCTGCTATTGACCCAAAGCCTTATGTAAGATTGTCAGGAGATGGGGAATAGAAATTCCAGAGACTCCTTAATACGGGACCCCATGTGCTATGCTACCAAGATGCATTGGGGAAGCCTTGACTGAGGTTATAGTTAGGTTGAGAAACCATAAAAATGTAAAGATTAATAGAATTATGAAATTTGTGATATTTAAACAGGCTTAATTTAAAGACAGTGTGTCTTTTTAACTTAAATGTCTTAAGAGATGGACTTTATGTCTGGCTGGAAACACTTGCTCTACCTATTAAGAATATTGTAACACAAAACCTGCTGATAAAGTCCTAAAGGAACTTAAGTAAAGGTTAATGAAATGAAAATGAAAATGTATAGGAAAGTTGGTATTTTTGAACATACTTTATGTGAAGTAGTATCTATTTTATCTGAATGTGTCAAGGTTGAAGGACACTGTATCTAACTAGGAAATGTTTCTTGAATCTAATATTGTATAACAGAAGGTATGCAAATTTGCCCTTCAGCCAACAGTAATTGGACATGCTAAATGAAAACCACTATGGTAGGGTGGAGCCAAGACGGCTGAATAGGAACAGCTCCAGTCTACAGCTCCCAGTGTGAGCGATGCAGAAGATGAATGATTTCTGCATTTCCAACAGAGGTACTGGGTGCATCTCTCTGGGGATTGTTGGACAGTGGGTGCAGGACAGTGGGTGCAGTGCACTGAGCATGAGCCAAAGCAGGGTGAGGCATCGCCTCACCCAGGAAGTGCAAGGGGTCAAGGAATTCCTTTTCCTAACCAAGGAAAGAGTGACAGATGACACTTGGAAAATCGGGTCACTCCCACCCTAATACTGTGCTTTTCCAATGGTCTTAGCAAATGGCACACCAGGAGATTATATCCCACACCTGGCTCAGAAGGTCCTATACCCACGGAGCTTCGCTCATTGCCAGCAAAGCAGTCTGAGATCAAACTGCAAGGTGGAAGCGAGGCTGGGGGAGGGGCACCCTCCATTGCCGAGGCTTGAGTAGGTAAACAAAGCGGCCGGGAAGTTCAAACTGGGTGGAGCCCACCACAGCTCAAGGAGGCCTGCCTGCCTCTATAGAGTCCACCTCTGGGGTCAGGGCATAGCCAAACAAAAGGCAGCAGAAACCTCTGCAGACTTAAATGTCCCTGTTTGACAGCTTTGAAGAGAGCAGTGGTTCTCCCAGCACACAGCTTGAGATCTGAGAACGGACAGACTGCCTCCACAAGTGGGTCCCGGACCCCCGAGTAGCCTAACTGGGAGGCACCCCCCAGTAGGGGCAGATTGACACCTCACACAGCCAGGTACTCTTCTGAGACAAAACTTCCAGAGGAACGATCGGGCAGCAGCATTTGCTGCTCAGAAATATCCACTGTTCTGCAGCCTCCGCTGCTGATACCCAGGCAAACAGGGTCTGGAGTGGACCTCCTGCAAACTCAAACAGACCTGAAGCTGAGGGTCCTGACTGTTAGAAGGAAAACTAACAAAGAGAAAGGACATCCACACCAAAATCCCATCTGTACATCATCATCATCAAAGACCAAAGGTAGATAAAACCACAAAGATGGGGAAAAAATAGAGCAGAAAAACTGAAAATTCTAAAAATTGAGCACCTTTCCTCCTCCAAAGGAACGCAGCTCCTCACCAGCAACAGAACAAAGCTGGATGGAGAATGACTTTGACGAGTTGAGAGAAGGCTTCAGATGATCAAACTACTCTGAGCTAAAGGAGGAAGTTTGAACCCATGGAAAAGAAGTTAAAAATCTTGAAAAAAGATTAGATGAATGGCTAACTAGAATAACCAATGCAGAGAAGTCCTTAAAGGACCTGATGGAGCTGAAAACCACAGCATGAGAACTACGTGACAAGTGCAAAAGCCTCAGTAGCCGATTTGATTAATTGGAAGAAAGGGTATCAGTGATAGAAGATCAAATGAATGAAATGAAGTGAGAAGAGAAGTTTAGAGAAAAAAAGAATAAAAAGAAATGAACAAAGCCTCCAAGAAATATGGGACTATGTGAAAAGACCAAATCTACATCTGATTGGTGTACCTGAAAGTGATGGGGAGAATGGAACCAAGTTGGAAAACACTCTGCAGGATGTTATCCAGGAGAACTTCCCCAATCTAGCAAGACAGGCCAACATTCAAATTCAGGAAATACAGAGAACGCCACAAAGATACTCCTCAAGAAGAGCAACTCCAAGACACATAATTGTCACTTTCACCAAAGTTGAAATGAAGGAAAAAATGTTAAGGGTAGCCAGAGAGAAAGGATGGGTTACCCACAAAGGGAAGCCCATCAGATTAACAGCAGATGTCTTGGTAGAAACTCTACAAGCCAGAAGAGAGTGGGGGCCAATATTCAACATTCTTAAAGAAAAGAATTTTCAACCCAGAATTTCATATCCAGCGAAACTAAGCTTCATAAGTTAAGGACAAATAAAATCCTTTACAGACAAGCAAATGCTGAGAGATTTTGTCACCACCAGGCCTGCCCCACATGTCCAAAAATGATAGACTGGATTAAGAAAATGTGGCACATATACACCATGGAATACTATGCAGCCATAAAAAATGATGAGTTCATGTCCTTTGTAGGGACATGGATGAAATTGGAAATCATCATTCTCAGTAAACTATCGCAAGGACAAAAAACCAAACACCGCATATTTTCAATCATAGATGGGAACTGAACAATGAGAATACATGGACACAGGAAGGGGAACATCACACTCTGGGAATGGTTGTGGAGTGGGGGAGGGGGGATGGATAGCATTAGGAGATATACCTGATGCTATATGGCGAGTTAATGTGTGCAGCACACCAGCATGGCACATGTATACATATGTAACTAACCTGCACATTGTGCACATGTACCCTAAAACTTAAAGTATAATAATAATAATAATAAAAAAGAGCTCCTGAAGGAAGCACTAAACATGGAAAGGAACAACCGGTAGCAGCCGCTGCAAAAGCATGCCAAATTGTAAAGACCATCATGGCTAGGAAGAAACTGCATCAACTAATGAGCAAAGTAACCAGCTAATAACATCCTAATGACAGGATCAAATTCACACATAACAATATTAACCTTAAATGTAAATGGGCTAAATGCACCAATTAAAAGACACAGACTGGCAAATTGAATAAAGAGTCAAGACCCATCAGTGTGCTATATTCAGGAAACCCATCTCATGTGCAGAGACACACATAGGCTCAAAATAAAGGGATGGAGGAAGATCTACCAAGCAAATGGAAAACAAAAAAAGGCAGCGGTTGCAATCCTAGTCCCTGATGAAACAGACTTTAAACCAACAAAGATCAAAAGAGACAAAGAAGGCCATTACATAATGGTAAAGGGATCAATTCAACAAGAAGAGCTAACTATCCTAAATATCTGTACACCCAATACAAGAGCACCCATATTCATAAAGCAAGTCCTGAGTGACCTACAAAGAGATTTAGACTCCCACACAATAATAATGGGAGACTTTAACACCCCACTGTCAACATTAGACAGATCAGCGAGACAGAAAGTCAACAAGGATATCCAGGAATTGAACTCAGCTCTGCACCAAGTGGACCTAATAGACATCTATAGAACTCTCCACCCCAAATCAACAGAATATACATTCTTTTCAGCACCACACCACACCTATTCCAAAATTGACCACATAGTTGGAAGTAAAGCTCTCCTCAATAAATGTAAAAGAACAGAAATTATAACAAACTGTCTCTCAGACCACAGTGCAATCAAACTAGAACTCAGGATTAAGAAACTCACTCAAAACCACTCAAATACATGGAAACTGAACAACCTGCTCCTGAATGACTACTGGGTACATAACGAAATGGAGGCAGAAATAAAGATGTTCTTTGAAACCAACGAGAACAAAGACACAACATACCAGAATCCCTGGGACACATTCAAAGCAGTGTGTGGAGGGAAATTTATAGCACTAAATGCCCACAAGAGGAAGCAGGGAAGATCTAAAACTGACACCCTAACATCACAGTTAAAAGAACTAGAGAAGCAAGAGCAAACCCATTCAAAAGCTAGCAGAAGGCAAGAAATAACTAAGATCAGAACAGAACTGAAGGAAGTAGAGACACAAAAAAACCTTCAAAAAATCAATGAATCCAGGAACTGGTTTTATGAAAGGATCAACAAAATTGATAGACCTCTAGCAAGACTAATAAAGAAGAAAAGAGAGAAGAATCAAATAGATGCAATAAAAAATGATAGTGGGGATATCACCACCAATCCCACAGAAATACAAACTACCATCAGAGAATACTATAAACACCTCTATGCAAATAAACTAGAAAATCTGGAAGAAATGGATAACTTCCTCGACACATACACTCTCCCAAGACTAAACCAGGAAGAAGTTGAATCTCTTAATAGACCAATAAGAGGCTCTGAAATTGAGGCAATAATTAATAGCTTACCAATCAAAAAAACGTCCAGAACCAGACGGATTCACAGCTGAATTCTACCAGAGGTACAAGGAGGAGCTGGTACCATTCTTTCTGAAACTATTCCAATCAATAGAAAAAGAAGGAATCCTCCCTAGCTCATTTTATGAGGCCAGCATCATCCTGATACTGAAGCCTCGCAGAGACAGAACAGAAAAAGAGAATTTTACACCAATATCCCTGATGAACATCGATACAAAAATCCTCAATAAAATATTGGCAAACTGAATCCAGCAGCACATCAAAAAGCTTATCCACCATGATCAAGTGGGCTTCATCCCTGGGATGCAAGGCTGGTTCAACATATGCAAATCAATAAATGTAATCCAGCATATAAACAGAACCAACGACAAAAACTACATGATTATCTCAATAGATGCAGAAAAGGCCTTTGACAAAATTCAACAGCCCTTCATGATAAAAACTCTCAATAAATTATGTATTGATGGGACGTATCTCAAAATAATAAGAGCCATTTATGACAAACCCACAGCCAATATCATACTGAATGGGCAGACACTGGAAGCATTACTTTTGAAAACTGGCACAAGACAGGGATGCCCTCTCTCACCACTCCTATTCAACATAGTGTTGGAAGTTCTGGCCAGGGCAATCAGGCAGGAGAAGGAAATAAAGGGTATTCAATTAGGAAAAGAGGAAGTCAAATTGTCCTTGTTTGCAGATGACATGACTATATATCTAGAAAACTCCATTGTCTCAGCCCAAAATCTCCTTAAGCTGATAGGCAACTTCAGCAAAGTCTCAGGATACAAAATCAATGTGCAAAAATCACAAGCATTCTTATACACCAATAACAGACAAACAGAGAGCCAAATCTTGGGTGAACTCCCATTCACAATTGCTTCAAAGAGAATAAAATACCAGGAATCCAACATACAAGGGATGTGAAGGACCTCTTCAAGGACAACTACAAACCACTGCTCAATGAAATAAAAGAGGATACAAACAAATGGAAGAACATTCCATGCTCATGGGTAGGAAGAATCAATATTGTGAAAATGGCCATGCTGCCCAAGGTAATTTATAGATTCAATGCCATCCCCATCAAGCTACCAATGACTTTCTTCACAGAATTGGAGAATACTACTTTAAAGTTCATATGGAACCAAAAAAGAGCCTGCATTGCCAAGTCAATCCTAAGCCAAAAGAACAAAGCTGGAGGCATCACGCTACCTGACTTCAAGCTATACTACAAGGCTACAGTAACCAAAACGGCATGGTACTGGTACCAAAACAGAGATATAGACCAACGGAACAGAACAGAGGCCTCAGAAATAATGCTGCATATCTACAACTATCTGATCTTTGACAAACCTGACAAAAAGAAGAAATGGGGAAAGGATTCCCTATTTAATAAATGGTGCTGGGAAAACTGGCTAGCCATATGTAGAAAGCTGTAACTGGATCCCTTCCTTACACCTTATACAAAAATTAATTCAAGATATATTAAAGACTTACATGTTAGACCTAAAACCATAAAAACCCTAGAAGAAAACCTAGGCAATACCATTCAGGACATAGGCATGGGCAAGGACTTCATGTCTAAAACACCAAAAGCAATGGCAACAAAAGCCAAAATTGACAAATGGGATCTAATTAAACTCAAGAGCTTCTGCACAGCAAAAGAAACTACCGTCGGAGTGAACAGGCAACCTACAGAATGGGAGAACATTTTTGCAATCTACTCATCTGACAAAGGGCTAATATCCAGAATCTACAATGAACTCAAAAAAATTTACAAGAAAAAAACAAACAACCCCATGAAAAAGTGGGCAAAGGATATGAACAGACACTTCTCAAAAGAAGACATTTATGCAGCCAAAAGACACATGAAAAAATGCTGATCATCACTGGCCATCAGAGAAATGCAAATCAAAACCACAATGAGATACCATCTCACACCAGTTAGAATGGTGATCATTAAAAAGTCAGGAAACAACAGGTGCTGGAGAGGGTGTGGAGAAATAGGAACACTTTTACACTGTTGGTGGGACTGTAAACTAGTTCAACCATTGTGGAAGTCAGTGTGGTGATTCCTCAGGGATCTAGAACCGGAAATACCATTTGACCCAGCCATCCCATTACAGGGTATATACCCAAAGAATTTTAAAACATACTGCTGTAAAGACAAATGCACATGCATTTTTATAGTGGCACTATTCACAATAGCAAAGACTTGGAACCAACCCAAATGTCCAACAATGATAGACTGGATTAAGAAAATGTGGCACATATACACCATGCAATACTATGCAGCCATAAAAAATGATGAGTTCATGTCCTTTATAGGGACATGGATGAAGCTGGAAACCATCATTCTCAGCAAACTATCGCAAGGACAAAAAACCAAACACCGCATGTTCTCACTCATAGGTGGAAATAGAACAATGAGAAAACATGGACACAGGAAGGGGAACATCACACACCAAGGCCTGTTGTGGGGTGGGGGAGGGGGGAGGGATAACATTAAGAGATATACCTTATGTTAAATGATGAGTTAATGGGTGTAGCACACCAACATGACACATGTATACATATGTAGCAAACCTGCACGTTGTGCACATGTACCCTAAAACTTCAAGTATAATAAAAAAAAAAGTTTTTCAGGATGATGGTCCATCCAGAAGTACATAGGAAAAAAAAAAAAAAAGGAAACCACTATGGTATTCCAAGTTCATACAATGTAGAATAGAAGCTGGAGTGTTAGTACAGAAAGCATTATCTGTTCGATAGCCTGGATAAACAACTTCAGGAAAGTTTCAATATACAAAATCAATGTGCAAGAATCACTAGCAGTCCTATATACCAACAAAACCCAAGTCAAGAGCCAAATCAGGAACACAATCCCGTTCACAACTGCCACAAAAAAATAAAATAAAATGTCTAGAAATACAGTTTACCAGGGATGTAAAATATCTTTACAAGGATAACTACAAACCACTGCTCAAAGAAATCAGAGATGATACAAACAAATGGAAAAAAAATCCATGCTCATGGGTAGGAAGAATCAGTACCATTAAAATGGTTATACTGCCCAAAGCAATTTGTAGATTTAATGCTATTCTTATCAAACTGTCAATGACATTTTTCAAAGAATTAGAACAATGTATTTTAAAATTCATATGGAACCAAAAATAAAAAGCCCAAATAACCAAGGCAATTGTAAGCAAAAAGAATGAAGCTGGAGGCATCATATTACCTGACTTCAAACTATGCTACAGGGCTACAGTAACCAAAACAGCATGATACTAGTATAAAAACAGATACATGGATCAATGGGACAGAGTAGAGAACTCAGAAATAAGGTCGCATACCTACAACCGTCTGATCTTTAACAAGCTGACCAAAAAAATGGGGAAAGGACACTCTATTTAATAAACGGTGTTGGGATAACTGGCTAACCCTATGCAGAAGATGGAAACTGGACCCCTTCCTTACACAATATACAAAAATTAACTCAAGATGGACTAAAGACTTAAATGTAAAACTCAACACTATAAAAACTTTGGAAGACAACCTAGGCAATACCATTTTGTACATGGGAACTTGTAAAGATTTCATGATTAAAACACCAAAAGCAACTGCAACAAAAGAAAAAAAATGACAAACAGTATCTAAGTAAACTTAAGAATTTCTGCATAGCAAAATAAAATATTAACAGAGTAAACAAACATACTAAAGAATGGGAGAAAATTTTTGCAAACTATGCATCTGACAAAGGTCTAATATCTAGCATCTACAAGGAACTTAAATACATTTTCAAGAAAAAAAAATTAAAAAGTGAGCAAAGGTCATGAACAAACACTTTTCAAAGGAAGTCATACATGCAACCAACAATCACATAAAAAAAGCTCAACATAACTGATCATTAGATGTAGATGATGGGTTGATGGGTGCAGCAAACCATCACAGCACGTATAAACCTATGTAACAAACCTGCATGTTCTGCACATGTATCCCAGAACTTGAAGTAGAATAAAAAAATTAATTAATTAAAAAAAGAAAAATGTAAATCAAAACCACAATGAGATACCATCTCACACCAGAGTGGCTATTCTTAAAAAGTCAAAAAATTACCAATGCTGATGAAGTCGTGGAGGAAAGGAAACACTTGTACACTCTAAGAGTGTAAATTAGTTCAATCAAGACCAGACTAAATACAGACGTGCATCCAGAAATGTTTTTAGAAAATATATCATATGTTTATAAATACATACGCTAATAAAATGGGAGAGTTCTCCGATTCCCCTGGCAGGATGTGTGACAGGGGTGTGGCTCACCTGTTTGGTCACCCGGCAGCTCAAACCCCTAGGGCAGACGGGCAGGTGCAGAGGTCAGGCAGGTGCAGAGGCCAGAGCAGAGTGTTTTGGACTCTCAGCCCCATGGCAGTGTCTAGGGGTGGGTGCCTGCAACCACAGTGTTACTAAGCTCTGTCAGCTTTGCCATCTGCAGGCGGCTTGTGTGCTAATTAGTCCGATAAACCCTCTGCCTTGTCTCAAGGGCAGAAGGCCAGTGCGACAGTCTTATGTATCCTGAGTTCTTGCCCAGTGTCCCAAAAGAATCGGATCACACGTGAGCGTGAAGGATTGAATGCAAGGTTTTTTGTTGTTGTTGTTTTCTTTTGTTTAGTTTTTGTTTTTTAGAGACGGAGCCTCACTCTGTAGCCCAAGCTGGAGTGCAGTGGCGCCATCTCGGCTCACTGCAACCTTTGACTCTGAGGCTCAAGAGTGAATGCAAGGTTTTATTGAGTGGTGCAGGTGGCTCTCAGCGAGATGGATAGGTAACAGAAAGAGGGATAGACTGGGAAGTTGGTCTTCCCCTGCAGTCGGGCTGCCCAGAGGCAGGACTCTGCTCTGACCGCCGCAACCCCCCCACCACCCGACCCCTCCGCTGAACTATCCTAAGCATCTAGAGAGGTCCCTCCTCTTCTCTATTTCTCTGCCACATCGTTCTGCCGTTGCTAGTCTGCTTGTCTGCTGGTCGTCTGGCCTTGATGTTCAGCTGCTTGTGTGTGTGCCTGCTAAGGTCTCAGGTTTATATGGGCACAGAATGGGGGGCGTGGTGAGCCAGAGAGGTCTTGGAAAATGCAACATTCAGGCTCAAAAACAGGAGTGCCTGTTCTCAATTAGGTCTGTGGGCACATGCCCGAGGGTGAATCCTCACCAGTGACCCTGCTCTTCTCTACCCAGCACTTCGCTGCCCCATCTCCAGTTTCACTAATATATCTAAAAGTCACATGGGATCCCTCCAGTCTAGATTATTGGTGAGACTACTGAAAGCTTCAGGTACAACTTTAACATCTGCTTACCTTGTTTTTTTTTTTCTTTTAAACAGCTTCAGTAATGTATAATTAATGTACTATAAATTCTACCTATTCAAAGTGTACAGTTGATAAGTTTTGACATGTAAACATTCATGAAACCATTACTACAATCAAGATAATAATAGATCAATTGCCCCAACAGTTTTTTCATGTCCCTTTGTAATTGTCTTATACTTCTCCCCAGTCTTCTATACCCAGGTAACCATTCATCTGTTTTCGTTAATAGAGCTTTGCTTGCATGTTATAGAGTTTCATATAAATGGAACCACAGTCTGTATACTTGTTTCACTAGCTTCTTTCACTCAGCATCATTATTTTTATTTTGAGATTCATTTACTCTTCATGTACGAATAGTTCATTCCTTCATAGTGCTGAGAAGTACCTCATTGTATAGATATGCTACAATTTTTTTATTCATTCTCTGTTGGTGGATTCATTCTCTGTTGGACATTTGAATTGTTTCCAATTTGAGGTCATTGCAAATAAAATTACGATGAACATTTGTGTAAAATCTTTGAATGGATATGTGTTTTCATTTCTCTTGGCTAAACACCTAGAAGTAAATTGGCTAGATCACAGGGTAGGTAGATGTTTAACTTTTTGGGAAACTATCAAACTGTTTTCCAAAATGATTTTACCATTTTATATTCCACCAGCAGTGATGGAGAGTTCTGGTTGCTTTATATTCTTGCCAACATTTGATATGACCTGTCTCTTTAATTTCAGCCTTTCTAATATGTGCATAGTACTTCATTCTGGTTTTAGATTGCCTTTCCCTAATAACTAATAATATTAAGCATCTTTTCATGTATCTACTGACCATCTGTATCTTCTTTGGTGACATGTCGTATCCAACATTTTAATTACTTTGTTTTATCATTTATCGAGTTTTAAGAGTTATTTATATGTGTTCTATGTATCTTTTAGCAGATATATGCTTTGTAAAATATTTTTTATTTCAATAGCTTTTGGGGTACAAGTGGTTTTTGGCTATATGTATTAATTGTATTAGTTAATTCTGAGATTTTGTTGCACCCATCACCCAAGTAGTGCATGTTGAACCCAATAGGTAGTATTTATCCCACACCCCATTCCTACCCTCTCCTTTCTGAGTTTCTAAAGCCCATTATATTACTTTATATACCTTTCCATACTCACAGCTTAGCTCTCACTTAAAAGCGAGAACATACATTGTTTGGCTTTCCATTCCTGAGTGATTTCACTTGGAATAATGGCCTCCAGCTCCATTTAAATTGCTGCAAAAGACATTATTTTGTTCCTTCTAATGGCTGAGTAGTATTTAATGATTTATATATACACCTCATTTTATTTATCTACTCTGGTCAGTGTAGACTTAGGTTAGTTCCATATCTTTACAATTGTTAATTGGATTGCAATAAACATATGTGTGCATGTCTTTTTTTTTTTCATATAATGACTCTTTTTTTGGTGGGGGGATAGATACACAGTAAAGGCATTGCTGTATTGAATGGTAGATCTACTTTTGATTTTTTTTTTTTTTTTGAGATGGAGTTTTGTTCTTATTGCCCAGGCTGGGCTGCAGTGGTGTGATCTCGGATCACTGCAACTTTCACCTTCCAGGTTCAAACGATTCTCCTGCCTCAGCCTCCCAAGTAGCTGGGATTGCAGGTGCCCACCACCATGCTCAGCTAATTTTTTGTACTTTTTTTAGTAGAGATGGAGTTTCACTATGTTAGCCAGGCTGGTCTTGAACTCCTGAGCTCGTGATCCACCTTCCTTGGCCTCCCAACGTTCTGGGATTACAGGTGTGAGCCACCGTGCCTGGCCTCAACAGTGTTTTATAGTTCTCCTTGTAGAGACGTTTTATCTTCCTGGTTAAGTATGTTGTTAGGTATTATATTTTTTTGCAGTTAAAAAAGTGATGGAATTTTTAAATTTGATTCTCAGCTTGGATGTTATTGTATAGCAGTGCTACTGATTTGTGTACATTGATTTTGTAACTTGAGATGTAACTAAGTTTGTTTATCAAATCTAGGAGTCTTTTGAAGAAATCTTTAGAGTTTTCTAGGTATACAATCATATCATAAGTGAACAGTGATAGTTTGACTTCATCTTTTTCAGCTTGGATGTCTTTCACTTCTTTTTTTTCCCCTGATTGCTCTGACTAGGACTTCTAGTTCTATATTGAATAGAAGTGATAAAAGTGGGCATCCTTGTCTTGTTCCAGTTCTCAGAGGGAATTTCAACATTTCCCCATTGAGTATAATGTTGGCTGTGAGTTTGTCCTATATGGCTTTTATTACTTTGAGGTAAGTCTCTTCTATGCCTAATTTGTTGAAGGTATTTATTATAAAGCATTGCTGCATATTATCAAATACTTTTTCTGCATCCATTAAGATGATTATATGGCTTTTGTTTTTAAATCTGTTTATGTGATGTATTCCATTTATTGACTTGCATATGTTAAAACATCCCTGTATCCCTGGGATGAAACTCACTTGACCAGGATGTATTATCTTTTTGAGGTGCTATTGGAGTCAGTTAGCTAGTATTTTGTTGAGAATTTTTGCATCTCTGTTCACCAGGGATATTAGTCTGTAAATTTTTTTGTTTTTTGTTATGTCATTTATTAGTCTGCAGTTTTGTTGTTGTTGTTAGATCATTTTCTAGATACTGGCTTCACAGAATGATTTAGGGAGAATTCCCTCTTTCTTTATTTTTGGGAATCGTTTCAGTAGGATTGATACTAATTATTCTCTGAGTGTCTGGTATAATTCAGCTCTGAGTTCTTCTGGACCTGGATATTTTGTTGTTGGTGGTAATTTCTTTAATTTCTAATTCAATCTCACTGTTACTGGTCTGTTCAGGGTTTCTACTTCTTCCTGATTTAATCTAGGAGGGTTTTATGCTTCCAGGAATTTATCTATTTCCTCTAAATTTTTTAGTTTGTGTGTGTAACAGTGATCATAGTAGCCTTGAATAATTTTTTGGATTTCTCTGGTATTGGTTGAATACCTCCTGCTTCATTCCTAATTCCTGCTTGTTTGGATATTCTCTCTTATTTTCTTGGTTAATCTCACTAATGGTCTATTAATTTTGTTTATCTTTTCAGAAAACCAGCTTTTTATTTCACTTACCTTTTGTATTTTTTGTTGTAATTTCATTTAGTTCTGCTCTGATCCTTCCTATTTCTTTCTTTCTGATGGCTTTGGGTTTAGTTTGTTCTTGTTTCTAGTGTTTCTTGAGTTGTGACAATATAGATTGTCAATTTGTGCTCTTTCAGCCTTTTCCATGTAGGCATTTAATGCTATAAACCTTAGTCTTAGCACTACTTTTGCTGTTTCCCAGAAATTTTGATCACTCTGTCACTGTTATCATTCATTTTAAATAATTTATTAATTTCCATCCTGATTTTTACTCAAAAATCATTGAAGAGCAAATTACTTAGTTTTCATGTATTTATATAGCTTTGCGGGTTCTTTTTGGAGTTGATTTCCGGTTTTATTCCACTGTGGTCTAAGAAGATATTTGATATGATTTTGATTTTCCTGATTTTACAGAGAACAATTTTACTGATTTATTTGTCAGATCTAACAATTTTTAAATGAAATCCTTGGGTTTTTCTAGATATTATACTATGTCAAATGCAATGAAGAATAACTTGACTTATTTATTTCCAATTTGAATGTACTTTATTTTATTATTGTTATTTTTTGCTTCTAATTGCGCTAACAACATCTTCTGGTATTATGTTATATAAGAGGACTGACAGTGGGTATCTTTGTCTTGTTCCAGTCCCTAGGAAACGTTCTTTAATTTTTTCTTGTTCAGTATGATTTTAGTCATGGATCATATATGGCCTTTATCATTTTGGAGAATGTTTCCTCTAAAGTCATTTTGATGGTTTGATGATCTAAAACCATTATGATTTATCATAAAGGGATTTGGAATTTTATGGGCTTTTTTTTAGCATGTACTGAAATAATCCTATGATTCTTGGATCTGTTAATATGGTGGGTCATGTTTACTGATTTGCATATATTGAAACATCCTTCCCTCCTCCCTTGCATGAATTCTGTGTTACCCTAGAAAATTATCTTCTTAATGTATTATTAGTTTGGTTTGCTTGTATTTTTTGAGGACTTTTGCATCTATACTTGTATTAGTCCATTTTCACACTGCTAATAAAGACATACCTGAGACTGGGAAGAAGTGGTTTAATTGGACTTAGAGTTCCACATGGCTGGGGAGGCCTCAGAATCATAACGGAAGGTGAAAGGCACTTCTTACATGATGGCAGCAAGAGAAAATGATGAAGAAGTATGAGCGGAAATCTCTGATAAAATCATCAGAGCTCATGAGACTTATTCACTACCACAAGAATGGTATGGGTGAAACTGCCCCGTGATTCAAATTAACTCTCACCATGTCCCTCCCACAACATGTGGAAATTTTGGGAGTACAATTCAAGATGAGATTTGGGTGGGGACACAGAGCCAAACCATATAATTCTACCCCTGGCCCCTCCAAATCTCATGTCCTCCTCACATTTCAAAACCAATCATGCCTTCCCCAATATTCCTCAAAGTCTTAAATCATTTCAGCATTAACCCAAAAGTCCACAGTTCAAAGTCTTATCTGAGACAAGACAAATCCCTTCCACATATGAGCCTGTAAAATCAAAAGCAAGCTAGTTACTTCCTAGATACAATGGGGTTACAGATATTGGGTAAATATAGCCGTTCCAAATGGGAGAAATTGGCCAAAACAAAGGGGTTACAGGACCCATTCAAGTCCAAAATCCACCAGGGCAGTAAAAATTTAAAGCTCCAAAATGATATCCTTTGACTCCAGGTCTCATATCCAGGTCATGCTGATGCAAGAGGAGGATTCCAATGGTCTTGGGCAGTTCAGTCCCTGTGGCCTTGCAGGGTACAGCCTCCACCCTGGCTGCTTTCATGGGCTAGCAATGAGTGTCTATGGCTTTTCCAGTTGCATGGTCCAAGCTGTTTGTGCATGTATCATTCTGGGGTCTGGAGGATGGTGGCCTTCTTCTCACAGCTCCATTAGGCAGTGCCCTGGTGGGGACTCTGTGTGGGGGCTCACAGCACACATTTTCCTTTCATACTGCCTTAGCAGAGTTTCTCCATGATGGTCTCATCCCTGCAGCAAACTTCTGCCTGGACATTCAGGAGTTTCCACACGTCTTTTGAAATCAAGGTGGAGGTTCCCAAACCCCAATTATTGACTTCCATGTACTGCAGGCTCCATACCATGTGGAAGCTGCAAGGCTTGAGGCTTCCACCCTCTGAAGCCATGGTCTGAGTTCTACATTGGCCCATTTAAGCCATGGCTGGAGTGGCTGAGATGAAAGGCACCAAGTCTCTAGACTGCACACAGCATGTGGACCCTGAGCCCTGCCTAGGAGACCATTGTTTTCTCCTAGACCTCTGGGTCTGTGATGGGAAAGGCTGCTGCAAAGGTCTCTGACATTCCTTGGAGACATTTTCCCCATTGTCTTGAGGATTAACATTCAGCTTCTCATTACTAATGCAAATACATGCAGCCAGTTTGAATTTCTCCTCAGAAAATAAGATTTTCTTTTCTATTGCATTATTAGGCTGCAAATTTTCCAAACTTTTATGCTCTGCTTTCCTTTCAAAAAGGAATTCATTTAACAGCACCCAAGTCACCTCTTGAATGCTTTGCTGCTTAGAAATTTCTTCTGTCAGATACCCTAAATCATCTCTCTCAAATTCAAAGTTCCACAAATCTCTAGTGCAGGGGCAAAATGCCACCCGTCTCTTTACTTAAACATAACAAGAGTCACCTCTGCTCCAATTCCTAACAAGTTCCTCATCTCTGTCTAAGACGACCTGAGCCTGGATTTCATTGTCCATACCATTTTCAATACTTTTGTCAAAGTCATTCAACAAGTCTCTATGAAATTCCAAACTTTCCCTCATTTTTCTGTCTTCTTCTGAGCCCTCCAAATTGTTCCAATCTTTGCCTATTACCCAGTTCCAAAGTCACTTCTACATTTTCGGGTATCTTTTCAGCAATGCCCCACCCTACCAGTACCAATTTACTTTATTTTTCTGTTTTCACACTGTTGATAAAGACAAACCAGATACTGTGAAGAAAAAGAGGCTTGGCCAGGCACGGTGACTCACACCTATAATCCCAGCACTTTGGGAGGCCGAGATGGGCAGATCATGAGGTCAGAGGATTGAGACCATCCTGGCTAACACAGTGAAACCGCATCTCTACTCAAAATACAAAAAATTAGCCGGATGCCTTGGTGGGCGCCTGTAGTCCCAGCTACTCGGGAGGCTGAGGCAGGAGAATGGCGTGAACCCAGGAGGCAGAGTTTGCAGTGAGCCGTGATTGAGCCACTGCACTCCAACCTGGGGGACAGAGTGAGACTCTGTCTCAAAAAAAAAAAAAAAAAAAGAAAGAAAAAGAAAAAGAGGCTTAATTAGACTTACAGTTCCACATGGCTGGGGAGGCCTCAGAATCAGAGCAGGAGGTGAATGTCACTTCTTACATGGCAGCAGCAACAGAAAATGTGGAAGATGAAAAAGTGGAAACCCCAGATAAAACCATCGGATCTCATGAGACTCATTTACTATAATGAGAACAGTATGGAAGAAACAGTCCCCATGATTCAAATTAACTCCCATAGGGTCCCTCACACAACACATGGAAATTATGGGAGTACAATTCAAGATTATATTTGGGTGGGGACACTGAGCCAAACCATATCAATTCTCATCAGTGATATTGGCTTGTAGTTTTATTATTTTGTTATGCCCATGCTTTGTTTTCGTGTAAGAGTAACATTATCCGCATAGAATGAGTTTGAATTATTCCCTTTTCTTTTATTTGCCTTTTTCCTTTTTTTTTTTTTTTTTTTTGAAGAGGTTGAGTCAGATTGGTATTAAGCCTTTACATGTTGGGTAGAATTCAAAAGTGGGATCATAAGTTTCTGAACGTTTTTATTTTGATGAAAGACATTTTATTACTTCAATAACAGCTTCAATCCCTTGCCCATTATTATTTGTTTGATGTTTTCAACTGCTTTATAGTTCAATCTTAGTAAGTTTTGAGTCCGGAAATTCATACATTTCTTCTAGGTTTACTATTAATTTATCATAACAATTCTAATAGTTTTGTATTATTTTGGTCTCAGTTTTTATGTTTCTTCTTTTTCCATTTCTGATGGTATTTATTTGGATCTTTTCTATGTTTTTCTTGCTTAACTTAGCTAAAGGTTTGTTAACATCGTTGATCTTTGAAACAAGTCAGGGTCACTGGTCTGGTTGTCTAAGGTGTTATCAGAGCTTGTGATCTCACGACCAAGAAAATTAAGAAGCGTGGATACAAAGGGTGAGGTTGGAGCAAAAATTTAATAACAAAAAAACAAAGCTCTCTGCAGTGGAGAGGGTTCCCTGATGGTTGCTGGGTTACAGTTGTATTCAAAAGCTTTTATGAGGAACTGCTTTCATCTCTGTAACTGAGTAACTTTTCTTATCTGTAAAACTGCCTGCATAGTTTCATCTCTGTAACTGAGTAACTTTTCTTATCTATAAAACTGCCTGCATATCTCCCAGTTATTCTCTGTCATTGTGGATATGTCTCCAGGAAAGCACAAACTGCTGTTTCTTGCATTTGTATAATGATGGGTTTGTTTTAGGTACACCCCCCTCCTCTCTTTGCAAGTTCCCACAGAGCCCACTGTGTACATGTCTGAAAAGAGGAGGACACTTTTTCCTGGGAGCTTGCTAATCATACAAAGAACAAAGGGTTTCTATGCTGGACATTGCATGACTTGCCTGCTTATCTGTGGCTTATCTGTGCAGGTGCACTGTAGCTGTGATTTTTTTTTAGGCAGGCAGCTTCTGCAGTCTGAGATTTTCCCCAAGCTGCTCTATTTTTCCTGTAGTTGTAAGTTTTCAGGAAGGCAGCATTTTTGAGGACCAGCCTTAATTGTTTACCTAAATGATTTTCTCTTTTCTTCTCCATCATCTTCACAAAAAAACAACTTTTTGTCTCATAGATCTTTTGTATTGTGTTTATTTTAGCCTCAAATTTATTTAACTCTGTTCTGGTCTTTATAATTTCTTTCTTTCTATTAGCTTTGGGTTTGGTTTGTTCCTGCTTTTTTAGTTCTTTGATGTATAGTATTAGATCATTTGAAGTCTTTCAACTTTTTTGATATAGATGTTTGTTACAAGAAACGTTCTTTTTACAGTTTTTTGGCCATCTTCCATAGATGTTGGTATGTTGTACTTCCATTTTCATTTGTCTCACAAAATTTTTAAATTTTCTTCTTAATAACTTCATTGACATGTTTGTCATTTAGCAGTATGTTTAATTTCCATGTGTTCATGTCTGTTTTTAAGATTCTTTTTGTAATTTATTTTTAGTTTTATTTCATTGTGGTCAGAAAATATACTTCATATGATACTTGTGTTTTTGAATTTGTACAGGCTTGTTTGGTAGCCTATCATATAATTAAGGGAGACATTTTTTGTGCTAATAAAAAGAATGTCTATTCTACAGCAATTATGTGAAACTTTCTGTATATGTCAGGCCCTTCATATCTAGTGTGTACTTTAACTCTGATGTTTCTGTGTTGATTTTCTTTCTGGATAACCTTTCCATTACAGAGAATGGGGTGTGAAAATCTCCTACTATTGCTGTGTTGCATGCTAGTTTTGCCTTTAGGTCTGTTAATGTTTGCTGTGTATACTTGAGAGCTCAGGTTTTGGTAAGTATAATGACTAAATCTTGCTAAACTGACCCCTTCATTATCATGTAGTTACTGTCTTTTTTTTTTTTTTCAGTCTTTGGTTTGTAATCTGTTTATAACTACACCTGTATTTTTCTGGTTTCTAGTTGCATGGAATATATTTTGCCATCCCTTCACTTTCAGTCTATGTATGCCTTTATAAGTGAAGTGGGTTTCTTTAAGGCAGCATGTTCTTTATTCAGCCATTCTATGTCTTTTAACTGAGAACTGAGACAATTTACATTCATTTTTATTATTGACAAGTAAGGCTTACTAGAGCCATTTTGTTGATTGTTTACTGTTTGTTTTTAGACTCCCCTCTTTCTTCCTTCCTTCCTGTCTTTCTTTGTAATTAGGTGATTGTCTCTGGTAGTATATTTCAAGTTGCTGCTTTTTAAGTACATCAATGATAGTTTTCTTAACTGTGGTTACCAGTAGGCTTACAGAAAACCATTTTAGAGATATAGCATGTTATTTTAAAGAGATCACAACTTAGATTGCAAATAAAATCATAAAATAAATAAGGGCAAAAGTCACAGAAAATGTATATACTTTAACTCAATCACCTACCCATTTTGACTCATAGTTATCTTGATTTACGTATTTGTATATCATCTGTTTCTTAACCGGTTGCTATGGTTGTTATGTTTTCTGGGATAAGTGAAATGCAGAGCACAAATTCAGTATTAGCTTATTCTGGGTTTTTGCATGTACTCAATTTTACCACTTGTTTTTACACCTTGAAAACTTACTTTTTGCATGATAATGTTTTACTCTTTCTGACGAAAAGCTCCCATTAGCATTTTTTGCAAGATGGGTCTGGCGGTGGAGTCTCAGGACTTTTCCTTAGTTCAGCTAAAATTGGGATCCTTGTCTGTCCCATGGCCACAGAAATTTAGGCTCACAGATGGTTTGAATGTCGAGGACTCTGCAAGGCCAGAGTCCCCCTGCTAGAGTGCTTCCTGCCCAAAGCTTGAATCCCAGCTTCCACACAGAAAGAGGAGGGGCCTGGCTCTTCCCCACTGCAAATGGCACAAACTTGCTGAGGTTCCACCCCAGTGAACATTCTTCTCAGTGTTCAAGCTGTTTGGAGATTCTCTGGGGACCCCCTCCTACCTGGCTGTCTCTTTCCCCCCTGTAAAGAAGTATATCTGAATGCTATTTGAAAGAGCATAAGGAAGATCAATCTTTACTGCTGTTTTTGGGAAATGGTGGTCAGAGCTCACTCAGAGGCCTATCTAGGAGTTCTCTCAGCAGAAAGGGCCATTGTCAGAGACTCTGGTTGCATTATTGTTTGGAGTTTGATGCCCTGAAGGCAAGAACAGACAAACTAGGTTATTAGAAAACATGTATCAAAATGAAACAAGGGGAGGGGTAAGGATAGCTCAAAAATTCTGAGGCCTTTTATCACTTTGTACAGGGAGAGAAAAGCCAAAAGCCAGACTGGTAAAATACCCTTTTGCTGTCATGTTGGTCTTCTGGGTTCCCTTCTTCTGGGCCCAATCTTTAGCCAACCAGCTTAAGGTTTGGAAAATTAACTCTTTCCAGTTTGGAAGATGCATCTCAGGGGAATGTCCCAGAGTACAGAGACACAATTACCTATCTGTGAAGAGAGAACAGAGGAGAAGAAAGGAAAAAGAAGGCACCTTTTAAAGAAGCCCCAGGGGGTCAGGATGCATTCAAAATGGATACAGACTGAAGGTGAATGGCTACGCACCTAGGAAGAGGGTGGCAGGTGTCCCTGGTTCTCTTCTCTTTCTAGCAGATACCTGGGGTACATGAGGGAGAAAGAACATCCTCTTTTCTTCTTCTGCCCTTGCTTCCCCGAGTGCTGGTAACCTTGGTATGTGCTGAAACGGGTGTCAAAGCAACATGCACCCATGAACCAGTGGGGCCTAGGGAGTGAGAACATTCGCTCTTACCCACATACCCCCATCTCCCCTGCTTTCAGTAGTCTGGGAATCCCTAGACCTTATCTATGCCATGGATACTAACAAGGCTTTTATCCATGAAACAGGGAGCTTGGGCTTCACTTAATTGGCAGGAAACAGCCACACTCACCTGCACTGTGCATTCTGTTGCACAAAGTAGGGGCTTATCCTGCCTTAGGGACTGACTCTTTTTCAGGTTTGATATCTGCATGTTTTCCTTGGCCTGGCTCTTATAAAACCCCACCCAGGAACTGGGTTTTCTCCTGCCTGTCTGCATGTGTGTTATGTGTAATGTCTGCAGAAAGAGCTCTAAGTGATTTTGGCCTAAAAAAGACAAACACTTGCATCTAATATTTTTTAAAGAGAAGTTAAAAACTGTGGTACCATTCAGTTCATGTGACTTTAATCTTTGAGAAATAGGAAGAGGCTTAAAGATTAATGGTAAAAAGCCAATGTCATTACAGTGTAAGTAGGTGGACTAAATAACACAATGACGTCTTTGTCCATCTCAGGGTCATGAAAATTTAGGCTGGCAGATGGTTCAACAGATGAGTAAAGCAGGGTTTTATTGGGTGAAAAGGAAAAAAAAGGGGAAACAGGGATCTTCCACAAGGCTGGTGACCTCTGCCAAAGTGCTTCCCACTAGCAGCTTGAATCCCAGGTCCCACATGGGATATTTGCTGGGCTCCTCCCTGTTGCAAACAGTGCAAAATTCCTGAGGTTCCACCCCAGTGCACATTCCTCCCAGTGCACAGGCTGGTTGGAGATTCTCTGGGGACCTCCTTCTCCCCTGACTAGCTCAGTGGTCAATTCTATGTTTTGTTTGTCTGGTAAATACTTCATCTCTCATTTATATTTGATTGATAATTATTTTTGTTTCAATATTTTTTGGTGGCATCCTTTTGTGTTGAGCACTTTGAAAACATCATTCCAGTCCTTCCTGGTCTGTATAGTTTCTTTCTGGGAAGTCCATTTCCATAAATATTGGAGCTGTTTTATATGTTATTTGCTTATCACTTGCTGATCTCAGAATCTTTTTTATTTTTATTTTTATTTTTTTTGTCCTTTGTGACTTTATCCCAATTAACAAAATAATCAGTCTTATTTGGGTTTGCATTGTGTTCTAAGACCTTTCTGTTCCTGGACATTTTTATATTTCTCAAGTTTTGAAAAGTTTTTTGCTACTATTTTTTTGAATGAGCTTTCTACCTTTGCTGTTACTCACATCTCTCTTGAACACCAATAATTCTTAGATTGGGCCTTTTGAAGTAATTTTCTATATTTTGTAAGTGGCACTTGCTTTTTTATTCTTTCTTGACTTTTTAAAAATAAAATAACAAGTCTTAGAGCTCACAGATTCTTTTCTGGGCTTGGATCATTCTGTGGTTGAAGACCTCTAATGGATTTTGAATTCAGCAAATGCATTTCTTAGTTCCAAGATTTCTGATTGATTTCTTTGTATTATTTTAACTTTTTTGTTAAATTTCTCGGATAAATTTCTGAAATAACTTTCTGTGTTAACTTAGACATTACTAAGTTTTCTTAAAACTGCTATTTTGTATTCTGGGTCAGAGAGCTCAGAAATTGGGTAATCTTATTAGTGTCAATCACTGGATTTTTGCATTGTCCTTTTGAACAGGTCCTCGTTCCCTGTTCTCTGTTGTTTCTTGTGAATATATGCATGCTTTGCATTGAAGGATTATTTATTTCATTTTTTTTCTGTCTTTTTTTAATGGAATATAGTTGCTTAGAAAATCTTTACTGAAAAGTCACTGCATTCACTTTAGTTCTAGGTGACATGTTAAGCCCAGGTTTACCTCAGCTCATGTGAATGATTAGAGCTCTGCCTGTCCCAAGTGATGGGGGTTCCAAACGGATTATCCTGGAAGTGTGAGAACACTGCCTAAGGGCTTGTTCCCAGTATACCTAAAGAACTTACATCCTACAGCATGCTGTTGCTAAGCAACTACTCTGATTTGATGTCAACTTTTGGCTGAGTTACAAAGAAGAGTTTCCATGTCTAGGAGGTTGGAAGTCCTGCCTCTCTTGTTTGTCTCTGCCTGTCCTCAGGAATGTTTCTCCCTTTATGCACTCATAACATTTCCACTGGGTTAAGGAAAGACTGTTCTACCAGGGAACTTGATAAGATGGGGAAGCTTAGTGACCATATCAGTTTGTCTTTCTCTCATTTATATAAAAATTACTTGACATTGAGTAATTTATAAAGTGAAGAGGCTTAATTGCCTCACATTCTGTATGCCGTACAGGAAGCATAGTGGCTTCTACCTCTCAGTAGGCCTCAGGAAGCTTACAATCATAGTGGAAGGCAAAAGGTCAGCCAACACCTCATATGGCCAGAGCAAGAGGAAGGGAATTGTAGGAGGTGCTACACACTTTTAAACAAACAGATCTCTTGAGAATGCTGTTACAAGAACAGCACCAAAGGGATAGTGCTGAATCATTCATGAAAGATCCACCTGATGATCAATCACCTCCCAGAAAACCCATCTCCAACACTGGGGATTACAACTGAAAATGAGATTTGGGTGGGGACACAGATCCAAATAATATCATAAATCATGAATTGGAGATAGATATTCTGCATTTTTGGTGGAGAACAGAGTTAGAAGTTAGGGGCATTATTAATGTAGACATAGACATATAATTCCCCTACCTACTGTCTACTCAGACTTTTTCTACTTTTATGACACTGGGAGACATGTTATCCTCTTAATTAAGCTTTTGGTTGTTGTGGTGTAGATCTCAGTGCCATATTTTTTTTTTTTTTTTTTTTTTTTTTTTTTGAGTGAAGAAAAAAAGCCTACTTGTCTCTACCCTGCCATTTTGGAACCAGAAGTCTCTTGCTTCATATATTCTTAAAAAATGTTTCTTATCAGATATATGAATTAGAAACTTTTAAAATTCTATGTATTGTCATTACACTTTTTTGATGGTGTCCTTTCAAGAACAAACATATTCATTTATAAGAATATCAGTTTATCCATTTTAACTTAGTTTTTTGTGACTTTGTTGCCTTGTCCTAGAAACCATTGCCAAATTGAAGGTAGAAAAGATTTACTTTTTCTATTCTGGGTTTTGTACTTCTGTTTGTTAACTTTGGGTTGTTGATGTATTTTAAATTAGTTCTTTATGTGTTGTCAGGGAAAGTGTATCTTGTTTTCTTTGGCCTTTGGATAATCAGTATACCAGAAGTATTTGTGGAAAATATTGTTGTTTTTCTATTCAATAGTTTGACATCTTTCTCAAAAATTAAGACACTGCTGTGTAAAAGGATTTCTGGATTCTAAAATCTGTTCCATTTATTTATATGGTGATCTGTGTTCCTGTGTCACACTCTTATAACTATTGATGATATGTTGTTGGTTGAAAATCGGGAAATGCAAGGACTAAATTATTTTTCAAAATATTACTGGTTATTGAGATTGTGCCACTGCACTCCAGCCTGGCCACAGAGCAAGACTCTGTCTCAAAAAAATTATATATATATATACACACACACACACACACACACACACACACACACACATATATACATATATATATTTTGGTCGCCTGTATATCTATATTAATTTAGAATGAGCATGTTTATTTACGCAAAAAACCCAGCTGGGAATTTAATATGGATTTTGGTTAATTTGTATATTAATTAAGATTTTCAATTGAGGAATGTGAGATTTTATTTATTCATTAAGAATTTTATTCCTCAATATTTAGTAACTTTTACAATTTAAGTTTTAAGTTTTGCAATTTATTTTATTTTTTTGAGATGGAGTTTCATTCTGTTACCCAGGTTGGAGTATAATGGTGCGATCTCAGCTCACTACAACCTCCACCTCCCAGGTTCAAGTGATTCTCCTGCTTCAGCCTCCCAAGTAGCTGGGATTACAGGTTCACACCACCATGCCTGGCTAATTTTTTGTATCTTTAGTAGAGCTGGGGTTTCACCATGTTGGCCAGGCTGGTCTCGAACTTCTGACCTCATGATCCTCCCGCCTCGGCCTCCCAAAGTGCTGGGACTACAGGCATGAGCCACCACACCTGGCCTAAGTTTTGCAATTCTTTTAATGTTTTTCAAAAATAATTTTTAATTATATTTTATGTAGGATTTTTGAACATATTATTTTCTTCTGTATTGTTCAATTATGTAACAATACAATTAATATTTGAATGTTGACCATTAGTCCTAAAAATGTGCTTATTTTGTTGTCGATCTAATATTTTCTAGGAAAGTGTAAGATATTCTTTACATAAGGTCATGCCTTTTGTCAACAAAGAGAGTGTACTTATTTCTTACCTTCTAATAAGGATTATTTTTGTTTCATGTTACTTCCTGTTTGCTTTGGCTGGAATCTCCAATATGATGTTGAATAGAAGTAATGAGAATGAATGTCTAGTCTTTTCCTTATTTTAGAAAAAAAGAGTTAATCTTCATAATAGGTGTCTCCAGACAAAAAGAGCCATGTATGTATACACACACATTAGTACACACCTATGAGGGAGGATTTTATTGTAGGAATTTGCTTAGGCTGAGAAATATTATGATATACACTTACACACTTTAGGAAAGCTGATGCTGTAATTCAATCTGAGACTGAAGGCCTTAGAATTAGGAGAAATAGTTGTGTAATTATTTGTCTGAGGATGATGGCCTTAGAACCTGAGGAGCTACAAGTGGGGTTTACTAGTGCAAACCCTAGTGTCCAATGGCTCAATATCCAGAAGCCTCAAATAAAGAAGGCAGAATAATAATGTCCCAGCCAAAGAAAAGAGAAATATTTGTCTTCTTCTGCCTTTTGCTCTATTTGGGTTCTTAACAGATTGGATGATACCTGCCCACAATCATGAGAGATACCTTTAGTCAGTCTACTGATTTAAATACTAATCTCTTTTTAAAGTATTGTTAACATTTGTCACAGAATCATAAAAATATCTATCCTAAAATTCATACAAACCACAAATCAGCCAAAATAGCCAAATAAATCATAAACTAAAAGAAGAAAGCCAGAGGCATCAAATTACCTAATTTCAAACAATGCTAAAAGCCTATAGTAACTAAAACAGTATGGTACTAGTACAAAAACAAAAACATAGAGCAATGGAACAGAATAGAGAACCAAATAATAAAGCCACACACCTACTGCCACCTGATTTTTAATGAAGTCAGGAATAACAAGCAATGAAGAAAGAATCCTCTATTCAATAATTGATGCTGTGATAATTGTATAGTCATATGCAGAAGACTGAAATTTGACCTCTTCCTTTCACCACATGCAGATATCAACTCAAGATGTATTAAATACTTAAATGTAAAATCTAAGACTATATAAATATGAGAAGAAAACCTCAGAAATACCTTCCTGGATACAAGCCCTGGCCAAAGCTTTATGACAATTACCCCAAAAGAAATTGCAACAACAAGAAAAAATTGACAAGTGAGACCTAATTAAACTGAAGAATTTCTGCACAGCAAAACATTCAATAACATAAACAGATAACCTGCAGAATAGGAAAAAACATTTCAATACTATGCATCCAACAAAAGACTAATGTTTAGAATCTAGAAGGAACTTAAACAAATTAACATGCAAAAAAAAAAAAAAAAATCCCACTAAAGAGTGGCCAAAAGAGAACAGACACTTCTCATAAGAATGAGTACACATAGCCAACAAGCATATGAAAAAATACTCAACATTACTAATCATTAGAGAAATGAAAATCATAAAAACCACAATAAGATACCATCTCCTACTAGTCAGAATGAATATTATTAAAAAGCACAAAATGACAGATGTTGGCAAGATTGGGGAGAAAAGAGGATGCTCATACGCTGTTGGTGGGAATGTAAGTTAGTTCAGCCACTGTAGAAAGCAGTTTGAAGATTTTTTGAATAACCTAAAATAGAATTACCATTTTACCCAGCAATCCCATTACTGGGTATATACCCGAAGGACTGTAAGTTGTTCTACCAGAAAGACACATGCACGCCTATGTTTATCAACAGCATCACAGTACTATTCATAATAGCAAAAACGTGGAATCAATGTATATGCCCAACAATGGTGGCCTGGATAAAGAAAATGTGGTACACATATAAATGATGGAACACTATGCAGCAATGAAAAAAAACAAAATCACGTCTCTTGAGCAACACAGATGCAGCAGGAATTCATTACCCTAGGCAAATTACCACCAGAAAGGAAAACCAAATACCACATATTCTCAGTTGTAAGTGGGAGCTAAACATTGAGTACCTATGGACAAAGAGAAAGGAATAATAGGCAATGGGGAATATGTGAAAGTGTAGAATGAGAGATCTATGAGAATCAAAAAACTACCTACCAGATACTGTATTAACTGTCTTGGTGATGAAATAATTTTTACACAAAAACCCTGTGACATGCAATTTACTCATGAAGAAATTGACACTTTAACCTTCTGAACCTAAAGTAAAATTTAGAGGGAGGAAAAATGAAATGCTGTCACAGATAAATCCAGAAATAATTTTTTTTTCTTTAGCTTTTGGTAATCTCTTAAACCAGTCAAGTTGACACATAAAATTAACCATCATAGTTGTGCAATTTTTTTGTGGCATTTATATTGTGCAATATATTTTATGGCATTTTCAGTGCAATTGTATTATTTTATATTGGATAATTAGAATTATGTAAATATACTGATTTTTATATATCAATCTTTTATCCTGACAAGGTTATTTATTTGTTTTTGATCTAATATTTTATACTAGATTTATGAAGATATTCTCTATGTAAAGTTATATCATGTACTGACATATGTAATTGTATTAACTTCCTTTTCAATATGCATGTTTCTTATTTTCTGTCATTGTCTAATTGCCTTAGCTTAAATATACAATGGAATGTTGTCCTGAAATGATAAATAGATCTCTTCATCTTGTTTTTATCTTAGATAGTATTTCACTGATACACATAATAATAGTTTTACACTTTTCATAGTTGTCTTTTATCAGTTTCATGACATTTAACATCATTCTGGTTTTATTTAATATTTTATCATGAAGGTTGTTGAATATTGTGAAATTATTTTTCTGCATTTGTTTCCTATTTTAATAATATAGTATTTCATATTAGTTGAATACATATTATTTATATATAATAATTCTCATGTAAAAGCAACTTTGCCTTTCTGGGATAAGTTCTTCTTGTTTATGATTTCTAATCTGTTCATGTTCCTGAATTTGGCTTCTTTGTCTTCTATTTAGTTTTGTGTCTATATTCATATGAGATATCATTCTATAGTTTTATTTCCTTGTGATGTCTTTGTGTGGTTTTAGTGTTAGGGACTTATAAAATATGTTGGTAAGTTTGTCTCCTTTCCTCCTTATTGGAGGATTAGAAATTATAAGTTTTATTAATTATGTTTTAATTGTTTTGCAATAATTTGTAAATCAAGCAATATGAGCCTTGGCTTTACTGTGTGGTTGTTTTGACTACTATTTCAATCTTTTTTTATTATAAGTCTATTCGTATTTTCAGTTTCTGTCAATTGCATATCATAGTTTGTGTCTTTTGAGAGATTTGCTCATTTTATTGAGTTATATTATTTGTTGGTATGCATTTGCTCCTAGCAATGTAATGTAATATTTTGTATTTCTGTAAAGCATGTAGTAATGTGTAGTCTTTCATATCTGATTTTAATAATGGGAGTCTTCTCTTTTATGAGAGGTAAGTCTACCTAAATATTCTTTATTTTATTTAATTTTGTTAATCTTTTGAATGTACCAAATTTTGATTTTATTTACTTTGTTGTTTTTATTCTTTCATTTGCTTATTTTAGCAATAATCACTTTCTTTTCTTCTGCTTTGGGGGGTTTGTTCATTTTTTCTGGTTCCTTAAAGTATAAAATTGCATATTAATTAAAAATTTTTGTCTTATTAATGTAGGCATTTTAAGGTCATAAATTGTCCTCTAAATATTGCTTTTTAATAAATTTTTGTGTATTTGTTTTTAATATTCTTAAACTTTGTTCTGTTTTCTTTTGATTTTATCTTTGCTATTTTGAATTATGTTGTTTAGTGTGTAATCATTTGTGAATTTCTCAATTTTTTAAAATTGCTGGCATTGAAGGTTATTCCTTTGTATTTTCAGAAAATAACACATACTATTTCAATCCTCTTAAACTTATTGAGGCTTTTCAGGTCAAGTAATGATTTGTTTTGGAAATATTAATATGCACTTGATAATATTAAATATGTAGCTCCTTTTTGGAGTGTGTTATAGATGTGTGTTAGAGCTAGAAGATTTATAGTGTTCTTCTAGTATTATATTTCCTTGTTGATCTTTTTTTTAATTTTTGTGTATTTTTAAGAGTGAAATAGAGGGGGTGGGCCAATGGCTGATTAGAAGCAGCAGTGGTCCATGGCTCTCATGGAGAAGAATGAAAACAGTGAATAAATTCTGCAACTTCAACTGAGGAATTAAGATTCTCAAATTGGGACTGACTTAGCAGTTGGCACAACTCAGAGAGTGAGAAAATGCAGAGTGGGGTGACAGCCCACCCCAGAGTGGCACAAGCCAGGGGAGTCCCTACCCCCAGCCAAAGGAGGTATCTTTACTGGTGATACCTCCAGGTGTGTGAGAGACCGAGGCTACTGCTGTCAGTTGCTATGGGATTGGGTGAAGGGGGATGAATGGAGAAATGAAGACAAAGACAAAAAGATCTGTTTTAAAAGAAGGTGTCAGGGGCTCCTTGCTTCTAGTGAACAAGGGCTTAGAGCTTCTACGGCCCTTCATATTTATTAGGTAAAAAGAGCAGGGAGGGAGAGGTAATGGTTGGTCAGCTGCTTGATTTATCACAGGTACACATAATTTCTTTCTTTGTACAACAGGCTTCAGATATTCCTACAGATAATCACAAGGAACACTGTGCTTGGGGTGTGATTGCCGTCAGCACTCCTTCTGGGGGCAGACATAGTCATCAGTTTTCCAACATCCTGCTTTCATGAGAACAGTTTTCTGTTTGCTCATATAGCCTCCAGTGGTATACTGAGTTGGTCACGACCCTCATTCTTTCAGCCTGTAACATCTCCCCCTTTTTGTTTTTTCATTAATTGAATAAAGGTAATTGCAGGTTCTGCAGCTCTCAATTGCCATTTGGTGGTCCAGCTGAGTTTGAATACTATGAACAAAAAACAGAAACATAATAACATTAATCCAATAGTAACAACAAAGACATTGAGTTGCTGTTTGCAGTAGGTCCAAGGGTTAATGCTCTCTAAACCTTGTTGGAATTCTGCCCAAGCTTTTAAACAGGGCTGAAACACTTGAGTTTGCTTATTGAAGTTAAAGATTTTACTTTGTAAATCATTAATATCAAAAGTAACTTTGGATGTGAAAGCTCCCTGTAAATGGGCCTTTACAAGGCTCCAGGAATATTCACTTTGGTTATATTCTAAATTGGTCACACAAATATGAGTGCGATTAAAATGATAATGCAATTGCTGATGCAGCTGCAAACTTTGTACTTGTTCTCCTAGCCGAAGAACAGTAGTCTTTAACAATGCCACCTCTGTTTATATTTCAGTGTTAATTTTATTTTGAAGCATCCATGCCTGGCCAGCTGTGCATGTCCAATTTTCTACATATTGAGCTGTTTGAATGGAGCAATGCATTGCTACTGAGGTCACCGCAACAGAGGTTATCAATGTAACTAAGGAGACTATAGCAACAATTATCATGCCTAAGGCTCTATGAGCACGATGAGTAAGCTGAGTAAAAAAGAGTTTTATAAGATGTAGAACAGGGGTGGCCACCCAAGGTTCAGACAGATTTATAGGAATCCATAATCTGGGAATGCAACCTAGAATTATTAGGGTGGATATGTCATGTGTCTGTATTGTGCTGTGATTAAGGCAATGATACAGTTGACAGGAATCACAAGTCGACAGGGCATTGTCCACCTGGAGTCGGTCCTTTTTTGCTACTAAGAAAACATAAGGATTAAAGCACAAATTATAAATTGAATGGCAATATTTTCTACCATGATAACATTAAAACTGCATTTAGCATTGTTATTATTATTGAATAGTGTCCCAACTCAAATGCTGCCATTAATAAATGAGAGTGCTGCTTTGCATATCAAATTCTGAATTGGACCTCTCTTTCCTTTATAATGCCATTGAGGCAAAGGTGGGCTAAAGCCTGCACCATGCCAAGTAATTTGTGCAGCAGATTGGGATTGAATCCCAACGTGATGTGGCAGAGATGTTAAAGTTTTGCCACCAGTGGCAGTGAAGCTCATGTCATGAGGTCTGATGCTCATCTCTCACAACCAAGTGACCATGGGTACCCCAGTCAATAATGCCTCCCATAAGCATGGACTGTTGTCTAGCCAGGGAGCCAAGACACTGGGTCCAAGGAGGGGTGTTAGAATTATCAAAGGGAACCCATTCTGTATAATTAATACAATTTGGGCTATGAGACGAGGAGTGATTAGCAACTGCACCAGAAATATTAATAGAGCTGAGGCCCAATAGGCACAAATATTTTCTTTTTTTTATTATTATACTTTAAGTTCTAGGGTACATGTGCACAATTGCAGGTTTGTTACATATGTATACATGAGCCATGTTGGTAAGCTGCACCCATTAACTCATCACTTACATTAGGTATATCTCCTAATGCTTTCCCTCCCCTCTCCCCCCAACCCATGACAGGCCCCAGTGTGTGATGTTCCCCTTCCTGTGTCCAAGTGTTCTCATTGTTCAATTCCCACCTATGAGTGAGAACATGAGGTGTTTGATTTTTGGTCCTTGCGATAGTTTGCTGAGAATGATGGTTTCCAGCCTCATCCATGCCCTTACAAAGGACATGAAATCATTCTTTTTTATGGCTGCATAGTATTCCATGGTGTATATGTGCCACACTTCCTTAATCC
The DNA here is from genome assembly GCF_028885625.2 of Pongo pygmaeus. NCBI lineage: Eukaryota > Metazoa > Chordata > Mammalia > Primates > Hominidae > Pongo > Pongo pygmaeus. The sequence goes on from NC_072376.2 coordinate 80,436,898, forward strand.
AGTCTATCATTGATGGACATTTGGGATGGTTCCAAGTCTTTGCTATTGTGAATAGTGCTGCAATAAACTTACGTGTCCATGTGAGGAAAGACAATTTTGAAACCAAAGTTTGATTTTGGAAAGCCTTTTTAGTATATTTAAAGCACTTGATATTGTAAAACAGAATTCCAAATTACCATAAGTCATTTATTTTGCCAAAGTGATGACTCAGAAACGTTAAAGAAGCAAAAACCTTTTATAACCCTTTTGAATTTAGTTAATATATTCACATAGATAACCTATTCTGCAAGATTAATTTTCAGAATTTTTCTACCACTTGTTTGAAACTTCAGCTTTTTCCTAATTTGAAAAGCCAGGTGTCAGGGAAGACTTTTTTTTTATTGTACTTTAAATTCTAGGGTACATGTGCACAACATGGAAGTTTGTTACATTTGTATACATGGCTTCATGGCACATATATTTTCTATGGTAACTCAATCATGCCTGGGATTAAACTGCAAGGAAACTGCAGTTGAGTGATGTACTCTGGGTAACGCATAAAGTAAGTCCCTCCAATGGAGCAGTATAATTGATACCATTGTTCTGAGAGTCCAATTGCTCTGTGTCAGGGGGAGTTAAGGGTCCTGGTGCCCGTACTCCTTGATCACGATATATCTCAGGAGGATTGCCAGTCCAGAGTACTGGTCATACTACTGGGAGGTTAAGAACATATGTCCAATATGTTTTTACCTCTGCACAGGGAAAACATACTACACAGGATATTACAGCTGGCATCACCATAAACATGGAGTTAGGGGTTTTTGCCTCACCCTGACGCTCTAGCAGTTTCTCAGCTTTTTGTGTGGTTTTCTTGATCTGTCCCCATGTCTTTGCATTCAGATTCAACTGGCTCATGGCTCATATTGGAGGAGCTGAGCCTATGGTTGGGATCCATGGGTCCCTCCAGTCTCCCATTCCATGGTCACATACATGGTGGGGGAACCCACATGGTTTGTCCATGTCCTGTAAAAACACACGCATACCCTCATCCCCACGTTAGTAAATCTACTGGGCCTTTCCATTGCCCTTCTTCTGGGGACTTCTATAATACCTTTAGGTAAACTTTCTTTTTTCCCTCTAACATTTGCCACTGTCATTCTGCCAGAGTCTTATTACCTGTAACAGGAGTTAAAAAATTTAAAGTAAATAAGGCTAAATGTAATTTTGTTTGAGGTGGTAGCTGGTCTCCTACTCCCCCTTTTTGTTTTTTTCAACATACACTGTATGTTACATTAATTACATTAATAAATGTAATGTATGTTTGATGTGCCAACTCTATAATGACTTGTCCTCAGGGATTATAAGAAATGCCTGTCTTATGAGTAATTGCCCATAACTGTAAAAAGTTTTGAAAAGCATGACTAACATAAGCAGGTCCATTGTCAGATTTTATTGGTTTAGGGACATCCATTTGGGTGAATGACAATAAACAGTGCCGCCGTACATGGCCAGCTGTTTCTGTTTGACATGTAGCATGTAACATATGAGAGTAAGTGTCTACAGTCACATGAACACAGTTAAGCTTGCCAAAGGCTGCTATATATGTAATACCCATTTGCCAGATTTCATTTGGAGCTAAGCCTTGTGGGTTACATCCTTTTATGGGTATATCACCAGGGACATACTGGCAAGTGGGACAGGCTTGCACAATAGCTCGAGCCTGGCTATGAGGCAGATGAAACACGAGTAAGGGTGAGGTGTTTTGATGCAGTAATGTATGAAAGACTTGAGCTTGCTGAAACACATAGTCAATCAATTTATCTGCTTTGTCATTGCCTACAGATAGTGGTCCAGGAAGTTGTGTGTGAGAGTGAATATGAGAAATATACAAAGGAGCATCAAGAGAATGAGTAACTTGCTGAAGTCTTAGAACAAGTTAAACAGCTCTGGTTCTAGGGTGCTTTTAATAGTGGCAGTCTCAATGTGACTGGCTACATTTACAACATAGGCTGAATCACAGACAATGTTAATAGGAGTTGAAGCCATGAGCTGTAAAACCTCAATAAGTGCCATTAATTCTGAGTGTTGAGCTGAAACTCCAGACGTTTTTATTATTGAGTATGCTTAGGTCCACAAATAGCTGCTCAGCCTTTGGAAGAGCCATCAGTGAAATAAGTCTGGCCACCTGGAATAGGCTTGTGATGAGTAATCACAGGGAGGATAAAAGGGTGAACTTTATAAAATTGCAAAACTTGCCTGATGGATAGTGGTTGTCTATTATTACCACAAAATCCACAAGAGCAATTTGCCAAGCAGTCAACATTTCCCATGCTGCAGCCTGTTGTTGGAAATCCAAGGGAACAATAATTTTGTCTGGGTCATATCCTGTAAGCATTTTTTATCTATGCCTATCCATAGTTATAAGTTGAGTAATTAAAGATAAATTTGTAAAGATTTTACTGTTTGATTGGATAGAAAAAGCCATTCTATTACCATTACAAGCTTGTCTATAAACGGGACCAAAAGTCCTATTGGAGAGTGGGGGGTTGGAAGAATAAACAGAAGCAAAGGCTTTTGTGGCTGTAGCCAGGAGGCATATCTTCACTGAAGCATTTGTTCTACAAGCTGTAATTCAGCTTCTGCCTCCTTAGTAAGTTGCCAAGGAGAGTCTAATGAAGAATCTCCTTGGAGGGTCTGATAAAGGTGTTTGAGTCAATAAGTAGCAATACCTATCATCAGGTGCAGCCAATTAATATCCCCTAACAATTGTTGGAAATCTTTCAGTGTTTGTAATCTGTCCCTACGGAGAGTTACTTTCTGAAGTCGAACACTTCTTTCAGTAACAATAGTGCTTAAGTACTGATGTCGGGAGGTTGTTTGCACCTTTTCTGGAGCTATTTTGAGATTCCATTTAATCAAAGCCTGTTTTGTTTCTCTGAATAACTGATGTAAAATTTGATCTGTAGGAGTGGCCAAAAGAATATCCTCCATATAATGAACGGTGTAAGCAGTAGGAAACATATTCCCAGGCTCCTTTAATGCCTGTCCTACAAAATGCTGACATAGCATAGGACTGTTAAGCTTGCCTTGTGGTAAAACTTTCCATTGATAATGAGAACCAGGTTGTCTTTGATGGATAGAAAGCACAGAGAAGGCAAATCGAGGCTTATCCATCTCGTGGAAGGGTATAGCAAAGAAATAATCTTTAAGATCTATTACTAAGAGAGGCCAGTACCTTGAAATGGCTGCCGCAGATGCCAGACCTTTCTGTAATGCACCCATTGGTTTAATTTGTGCATTAATGACTCTTTTAGAATTACAAATACTGGTGAATTCCAGGGACTAACTGACCCTTCAATATGTCCTGCATCCAATTGCTCTTTTACTAGCTGATAGAGTTGAGTTAGTTTCTCCTGTGATAGGGGCCATTGATTCATAGAGGCATGGGTGGGACAACAGATTCTTTAAAATTTTTAGGCTCAGAACATGACTCCTGCTGTCCAGCAGAATAAGAAAGAGATAATGGCAGACAGACAGTAAGAAACAAAATCCAAGTGGAGAAATCAGAAGGATCAACTTTAGGACCTTTTTGATGAGCCCGTTTTAATCGTTCTCCTATTCTGTTCCAGATTTCCACATCGAGAGTGCCCATCTGGGGAAACCGTGAGTTATGTACAGTGACCTTCTTCAGCATCTTAGTTAATGTGTGAGAACTAACCTGAGCACCAGATTGTTTAAGTAAAACTTTAAGCAACTGCACATAATGTTGCTCCTCAATAGATAAATTCTGCCCCATGTTACCCTGATTCAGAAAACTTCCCATTCCCAGTACCTCTTTAGGGCACTGACCTTATACCAGCTGCTGGCAGACTTGTTCCAAGGTTTCTTGCTCATCTTGTCAGTTTCACTTTCTCTGCTCCAGCAGACCTTCTTTGCTCATGTGCCTGTCCTGGGCACCACTTGTCACTGCTGGTTGCTACAGGATTGAGCGAAGGGGGATGAATAGAGAAATGAAGACAGAGACACAAAGATCTATTTTAAAAGAAGGTGACAGGGGGCTCCTTGTTTCTAGTGAACAAGGGATCTAAGCTTCTACAGCCCTTCATATTTATAAGGTAGAAATAGCAGGGAGGGAGAGGTAATGGTTGGTCAGCTGCTTGATTTATCACAGGTACACTTAATTGCTTTCTTTGTACAAAAGGCTTCAGATACTTCTATAGATAATCACAAGGAACACTGTGCTTGGGGTGTGACTGTCCTCAGCACTCTTTCTGGGGGCAGACATAGTCATCAGTTTTCCAAATCCTGCTTTCATGAGAACAGTTTTCTGTTTGCTCCAGTGGTATACTGAGTTGGACCCTCATTCTTTCAGCCTGTAACAGAGGGTATTAGGGTCTGGATTGAACTGTAGCAAACAGCAATAGCCCTATAGAAGAAGGGCTTGACTGTTAAAAGAACAAACAAATAGAAAGCTACAGCAGCAACATGAAAAAAAAACCCCATAAAAAACCCGTTCAAAGGTCAGCAACCTCAACAAAGTTGAGAAAGAATCAATGCAAAAACGTTGAAAATTTAAAAAGCCAGAGTGCCTGTTCTTGAAATTATTGAAACAACTCTCCAGCAAGGGCACCTAAGTTAGCCAAGTCTGACATGGCTGAATTTACAAAAGTCAGCTTCAGAAGGTTGGTAATAACAAACTACACTGAGCTAAAGGAGCGTGTTCTAAAACAAGACAAAGAAGCTAAGAATCATAATAAAACAATACAGGGCCGGACACAGTGGCTCACACCTGCAACTCCAGCACTTTGGGAGGCTGAGGCAGCCAGATCCTGAGGTCAGGAGATTGAGACCATCCCGGCCAACATGGTGAAACCCTGTCTGTACTAAAACACAAAAAATTAAGTGGGTGTGGTGGTGCACAACTGTAGTCTCAGCTACTCAGAAAGCTGAAGCAGGGTAATCACTTGAACCCATGAGGTAGACATTGCAGTGAGCTGAGATCATGCCACTACACTCCAGCCTGGTGGCAGAGCAAGACTCCATCTCAAGAAAAATTTACAGGAGCTCATACCCAGAATTGCTCATTTAAAGAGGAACAAAAATGACCCAATGAAGCTGAAAAACACAACATGAGAACTTCACAACAAAATAACAAGTATTGATAGCCAAATAAACCAAGCAGAAGAATGAATCTGAGTGTGCAGACTATTTTTTCTGAAATAAGACAGGCAGACAAAAATAGAGGAGAAAAGAATGAAAAGGAATCAACAAAACCTCCAAGAACTATGGCTCTATATAAAAATACCTATGATTGATTGGGGTACCTGAAAGAGATAGGGATAGTGGAACCAAGTTTGAAAACATACTTTGAGATATAATCCAGGAGAATGTCCCCAACTTAGCAATACAGGGCAACATTTGAATTCAGAAAATCCAGAGAACCCCAGAAAGATGCTCCATGAGAAAATCAATCTCAAGACACATAGTCGTCAGATTCTCCAAGGTCACAATGAAAGAAAAGCATTAAGAGCAGCCAGAGAGAAAGGCCAGGTCACCTACAAAGGAAAGCCCATCAGACTAACAATTAACCTGTCATTGGAAACCCTACAAACCATAAGATATTTGGGACCAATATTCAACATTCTTAAAGAAAAGAATTTGTAATCCAGAATTTCATAACCAGACACACTAAGCTGTGTAAGTGAAAGGGAAATCATATTCCTTTCAGACAAGCAAACGCTGAGGAAATTCATCACCACCAAGCTTGCCTTTCAAGAACTCCAGAGGAAACTACTAAATATTGAAAGGAAATACCATTACCAGTGACTACAAAAAACACACCAAGGTACACAGACCAGTGACACTATAAAACAACCATGTAAACAAGTCTGCAAAATAGCCATCATGATGACAGGACCACATTGACACATAGCAATATTAACCATAAATGTAAATGGACTTAATGCCTCAATTAAAAACACAGAATGGCAAGCTGGATGAAGAGTTAAGCTCCATCAGTATGTTGTCTTCAAGAGACCTATTTCACATGAAAAGACACACATAGGCTCAAAATAAAGGGATGGAGGAAAATTTACCAAGCAGAGGAAAAACAGAAAAAAGGCAGTAGTTACAATTTTTGTTCCTGACAAAACAGATTTTAAACCAACAAATATTAAAAAAAAGGCATTACCTGATGATGAGTTTTCAATTCAACAAAAAAGCTAATTATTCTAAATATATGTGTACCCAATACAGAAGCATCCAGATTCATAAAGCCAGTTCTTAGAGACCTTCAAAATGACTTAAACTCCCACACAATAATAGTGGAAGATTTTAACACTCCACTGACAATATTAGACAGATCATTGAGACAGAAAATTAACAAAGATTTTCAGGACCTGAACTCAGCTTTGGATCAAGTAGACCTAATAGATATCTAGAGAACTCTCCAACTGAAAACAACAGAATATACATTCTTCTCATGACCACATGGCACTTACTCTAAAATTGATCACATTGTTGGAAGTAAAACACTCCTCATCAAATGCAAAAGAACTGAAATCATAACAAACAGTCTCCCATTAAGAAACTCAGTCAAAATCACAAGACTATATGGAACTTGAACAACATGCTCCTGGATGATTCCTGGGTAAATAATAGAATTAGGGCAGAAATTAGGAAGTTCTTTGAAACTAATGAGAACAAAGAGGCAACATACCAGAATCTCTTGGATACAGCTTAAGCAGTGGTAAGAGGAAAAGTTAGAGCGCTAAATGCCCATATCAAAAAACTACAAATATCTCAAGTCAATGACCTAACATCACAAGTAAAAGAACTAGAGGACCAAGAGGAAAACTTCCCAAAGCTAGCAGAAGACAAGAAATAACCAAGATCAGAGCAGAACTGAATGAGATAGAGACACACAAAATCCTTCAAAAAACTCAAGGGATTCAGGAGCTGTATTTTTTTTTTTTTTGAAAAAAAGTTAACAAAATAGACCACAACTGCACTAATAAAGAAGAAAACTAAAAAGAATTAAATAGACACAGTCAGAAATGATAAGGGGGATATCACCACTGACCCCACAAATATACAACCAACCATCAGAGAATACTTTAAAAATCTTTAGCACATAAACTAAAAAATCTAGAAGAAATGGATACATTTCTGGATGCACACACCTTCCCAAGTCTGAACCAGGAAAACATTAAATCCCTGAATAAACCAATAATGAGTTCAAAAATTGAGGCAGTAATAAATAGCCTACCACCACCACCAACAACAAAAATCCCAGGATCAGATAGACTTACAGCTGAATTCTAACAGAGGTACTATTTCTTCTGAAACTATTCCAAATAATCATAAAGGAGGGACTCCAACATCAACATCAACAACAACAACAACAACAAAAACTTCAGGCCAATATCCCTGATGAATATCAAAGCAAAAATCCTCTAAAATACCGACAAACCAAATCCAGCAACACATCAATACATTTATCTATCACAATCAAGATGATTTCATCCTCACAATACAAGTTTGGTTCAATATACAAAAATCAATAAATGTAATTCATCACATAAACAGATCTAAAGACAAAAAACACACAATTATCTCAATAGATGCAGAAAAGGCCTTTCATAAAATTCAGCATTTCTTCACATTAAAAACTCTAAATTAACCAGGTATTAAAGGAACATACCTCAAAATAATAAGAGCCATTTATGATAAATGCACAACCAATATCATACTGAATGGGCAAAAGCTGGAAGCATTTCCTTTGAAAAACAGCACAAGACCACAATGCCGTCTCTCACCACTCCTATTCAACATTTTATTGAAAGTTTTGGTGAGGTCAATCAGTTGTGAGAAATAAATAAAAGTTATTCCATCAGAAGAGTGGAAGTAAAATTATCTTTGTTTGCAGATAACATGATTCTATATCTAGAAAACCCATTGTTTCAGCCCAAAATCTTCTTAAACTGATAAGCAATTTCATTAATCTCAGGATAAAAAAAATCAATGTTCAAAAATTGATAGCTTTCCTGTGCACCAACAACAGGCAAGCAAAGAGCCAAATAGTAAATGAACTTCCATTCACAATGGCTACAATGAAAATAAAATATCTAAGAATTCTACTAGCAAGGGAAGTGAAGGACTTCTTCAAGAAGAACTACAAACCACTGCTCAAGGAAATCAGAGAGGACACCAACAAATGGAAAAACATTCCATGCTCATGGATAGGAAGAATCAATATCATAAAAATCGCCATACTGCCCAAAGTAATTTATAGATTCAATGCTGTTCTCATTGAACTACCACTGACATTCTTTACAGAATTAGAAAAAAAACTATTTTAAAATGTATAAGGAACTAAAAATGAATCAGTAGAGCCAAGACAATCTTAAGCAAATAGAATAAAGCTGGAGGTATCATGCTACCTGACTTCAAACTACACTACAAAGCTATAGTAACCAAAACAGCATAATACTTGCACAAAAACAGACATGTAGCCCAATGGAGTAGAACAGAGACCTCAGAAATTACACCACACATCTACAACAACCATCTGATCTTTGACAAACCTTGTAAAAACAATCAGAAAAGGGTTTACTATTTAATATATGGTTCTGGGAGAACTGACTAGTTGTATGCAGAAAATTAAAACTGGACCCCTTCCTAATACTTTATATGAAAACTAACTCAAGGTGGATTAAAGAATTAAATGTAAGAACAAAAAATTTAAAAACCCTAAAAGAAAATCTAGGTAATACCATACAAGGCTTAGGAACAGGCAAAGATTTTATGATGAAAACACCAAAAGCAATTACAACAAAAGAAAAATGGACAAATGGAATCTAATTAAATTAAAGGTCTCCTGCGTAGCAAAATAAACTATCATTAGAGTGAACAGACAACATATAGAAGGAGAGAACATTTTTCCCAGTTATGCATCTGACAAAGGTCTAATATCCAGACTCTACAAGGAATGTAAACAAATTTACACAAGAAAAAAAAACAACCCCATTAAACACTGGGCAAAGTATATGAACAGACATTTTTCAAAAGACTGTATTCAGGGGGGGCAACAAACATATAAGAAAATGACCAGCATCACTGATTAATAGACAAATGCAGATCAAAACCATATTGAGATACCATCTCATGCCAGACAGAATGGTGATTATTAAAAAGTCAAAAAAACAGATGCTGGTGAGGTTGCAGAGAAAAAAAGGCACTTGTGCACTGTTGGTGGAAATATAAATTAATTCAATCATTGTGGAACACAATGTGGTGATTCCTCAAAGATCTAGAAGCAGAAAGATGATTTGACCCAGCAATTCTATTACTGGATTATATTAATCCATTCTCATGCTGCTAATAAAGTCATACCCAAGACTGTGTAATTCATAAAGGAAAGAGATTTAATTAATTCACAGTTCAGCACGACTGGGGAGGCCTCAGGAAAATCAAGGATGTAAGGGCAGCAAAAACATCCTTCCTAACATGGTGGCAGGAAAAGTAGTGCTGAGCAAAAGGGGCAAAAGCCCCATATAAAACCATCAGATCTCATGGCAACTCACTATCAGGAGAAGAGCAGCATGAGGGTAAACTCCCTCATGATTCAATTACCTTACCTCCCACCAGGTCTCTCCCATGACATGTGGGGATTATGGAAACTACAATTCAAGATGAGATTTTGGTGGAGACACAGCCAAGTCACATTATTCTGCCCCTGGCCACTCCCAAATCTCATGTCCTCACATTTCAAAACACAAGCATGCCTTCAGAGCAGTCCCCAAAGTCTTAACTAATTCCAGCATTAACCCATGAGACCAAGTCCAAAGTTTCATCTAAGACAAGGCAAGTCCCTTTCACCTATGAGTCTGTAAAATCAAACACAGGTTAGTTAGTTCCTAGATACAATGGAGATACAGGCATTGGGTAAATATATGCATTCCAGGTGGGAGAAACTAGCCAAAACAAAGTAGCCACAGCTCTCATCCAAGTCAAATATCTAATAGAGTAATTATTAACCTTAAAGTTCCAAAATGATTTTTTGTCTTCATGTCTCACATCCTGGTCATGCTGATGCAAGGGGTGGGTTCCCATGGCATTGGACAGCTCTGCCCTTATAGCTTTTCAGGGTACAACTGCCATTCTGGCTGTGTTCATGGGCTGGAATTCAGTGTCTGACTTTTCCAGGTGCACAATACAAGTTGTTGGTGGAGCTACCATTCTGGGTTCTGGAGAATGATGGCCCTCTGCTCACAGCTCCACTAGGCAATGCCCCAGTTGGGATTCTGTGAGGGACTCCAACCCCACAGCTTCTTTCTACACTTCCCTAGCAGAGCTTCTGCATGAGGGCTCCACTCCCCTGTAGCACACCTCTGCCTGGACATCCAAGCATTTCCATACATCCTCTGAAATCGAGGCAGAGGCTCCCAAACCTTAATTCTTGACTTCTGTGTTCTTGCAGGCTCAACACCACATGAAAGCTGCCAAGTCTTGGGATTACACCCTCTGAAGCAACTCCTGAGCTGTACCTTGGCCCCTTTTAGCCATGGCTGGGGTGGCTGTGATACAGTTCCTTGATGCTGTAAACAGCAGGGGGGCCCTGGACCCAGCCCAAGAAATGATTTTTTTTTTTCTCCTAGGCCTCTGGACCTGTGATGGAAGGGACTGTTGTGAAGGTCTCTGACATGCCCTGGAGACACATTTCCCCACTGTCTTGGTGATTTACATTCAGCTCCATATTACTTATGCAAATTTCTGCAGCCAGCTTGAATATCTCCCCAGAAACTTGGTTTTACTTTTCTATTGCATTGTCAGGCTGCAAAGTTGTCAAACTTTTATGCGTTGCTTCCTTTTGAATGCTTTGTCACTTTGAAATTTCTTCTGCCAGATACCCTAAATCATCTCCCTCTAGTTCAGAGTTTCATAGATCTCTGGGGCAGGGGCAAAATGCTGCCAATCTCTTTGCTAAAGCATAGCTAGCATGACCTTTACTCCAGTTCCCAACAAGTTTCTCATCTCCATCTGAGACCACCTCAGCCTTGACTTTATTGTTCATATCACTATCGGCATATTGGTCAATACCATTCAATAAGTCTTCTGAGTCCTGTCTTCTGAGTCCTCTAAGTATCTGGGAAGCTTCAAACTTTCCCACATTCTTCTGTCTTCTGATCCCTTTAAACGGTTCCAACCACTGTCTTTTACCCAGTTCCAAAGTTAATTCCACAATATCTGTATCGTTATAGCAGCACCCCACTCTACTGGTACCAATTTACTGTATTAGTCCATTTTCATGCTGCTAATAAAGACATACCTGAGACTGGGTAATTTATAAAGGAGGTAAGAGGTTTAATTGACTCACAGTTCAGCCTGGCTTGAGAGATCTCAGGAAACTTACAATTATGGTTGAAGGGGAAGCAAGCATCCTTCTTCACACGGTGGTAGGAAGGAGAAGTGCCTAGTAAAAGGAGGAAAAGTCCCTTGTAAACCATCACATCTCGTGAGAACTCACTCAATATCACGAGAACAGCAACATGAGGGTAAAGGCCCCCATGATTCAATTACCTCCCACTGGGTCCCTATAACAACACATAGGGATTATGGGAACTACAATTCAAGATGAGATTTCCGTGGGGACACACCCAAACCATATCACAGATATATGCACAAAGGAATATAATCATTCTATTATAAAAGTATATGCATGCATATGTTCATTGGAACCCTATTCACAATAGCAAAGGCGGGAAATCCACCTCAAAGTCCATAAATAATAGACTGGATTAAAAAAATGTGGTAGTATACATCATGGAATACTATGCAGCCATAAAAGGGAACAAGATCAGAGACATGATTGAGCTGGACTTGGAGATATGTGTAGGATATCCTACACGTGCTCCCACATACTTGGAGGACTCAGAAGACAGGAAGATGTGTGAAAATTTGGAACTTCCTAGAGACTTGTTGAATGGTATTGATGAATATGCTGATAGTGATATGAACAATAAAGTACTTTACAGGGACATGGATTGAGCTGGAAGCTGTTATCCTCAGCAAACTAATACAGGAACAGAGAACCAAACACCACATGTTCTTACTTATAAGTAGGAGCTCAACGTTGAAAACACATAAAAGCATGGAGGGGGGAAAAACACACTGGAGCATCAGAAAGAATAGTTAATGGATACTGGGCTTAATACCGAGGTGATGGATTGATGTGTTCAGCCAACCCTCATGGCACACATTTACCTAAGTAACAAAGCTGCACATCATACACATGTTCCCCAGAACTTAAACGTTGACAAAACAAAGGAAGAAGAACAGAAAAAGAAAATTTAGCGTTCCTCTGAAGACACTACCTCCAAAAAGCCTTCATGCCAATTTCTTTGGCCAAGGATGCTCAAGGATGGCCAAAGATGCTCCCCATCTAAGAGGAAAGATGTGGATCTTGCCTCTTAGGCAGCAGGAGAAGAACTAAAGGAACAGCCAGATCACTTTCTCCCAGCTTAATACATTATTGACTAAATTAAAGTCATACTTTACTTTAAATTAAGAGGATTGGTTGAGTGCGTGGCTCAGGCTTGTAATCCCAGCTCTTTGAGAATCCCAGGCTGGTGGATAGCTTGAGCTCAGGAGTTCCAGGCAAATCTGAGGATCATTGGAAAACTGTGTCTCTACAAAAAAAATAATAAAATAAAAATAAATGTAGACTGAGCACAGTGGCTCATGCCTGTAATCCTAGTTTAAAAAAACAAAAAGAGAGAATGAAGGAATAAGGTGTGCATGTGTCATTGCTAAAAGGTCTATTTCTCTCCTTATCTGTTTTTGCTTTATCTATATGAGGCTTTGATGATGGGTGCATGCGTATTTATAATTTTATATATTCATAATGTGTTGACACTTTTATAATAAAAAGTATTCCTCTTTATCTTTAAAAACATTGAACAGTAATCTTTAATGTCTCATGTTACTATAACCACTCCTCATTTATTTTTGTTGCTATTTGCAATGTATATACTTTACATCATTTTATTTCCAACTGCTTATGTCTTTAAGTTTATACAGTGTCTCTCTAGATAGCATATACTTGGAATTTTTAAAAATCTCATCTATAATATTAAACTTTTAATAGGATTTTACATTAATTTATATTTAGTGTTGCTCATATGGCTGGATTTAGATGTTATTTTTCTTTTTTAATACATCATATTTTTATATTTTTCTTTTACATTAATTTATGTTGTTAATGTAACACTTTCATCTCTTCAATAATTTTATATTTTTTCTGCTATTTACTTTGTGAGTAATTGAGGACTTGCCATATATACACATTAAATTATTAGAATAAACTTTAAACCCATTCTGCCTTACTTCCTATATAAACATATTACCTACGTATAATTCCATTCCCTCTTGTACTTTGTGTGACTATTGTTATATTACATTTATGTGTATTCCAAACCTCACACTACATTATTATTAATTTATATAATTTGATGTCTTTTCAGAAACAAAAAATAGAGAGCAAATATTTGTTTATATCATTGGTCACAATTTCTTTTTACTTAACATTTCTGAATCTTTCTTTTTTTTGTATTCAGGTTACCATTTGGTTTTATTTCCACTCCAATACAGTTTTTCATAAAACGGTTGGTTTGGAATCAGGAAGACTCTTTTTATCTGTCTGTTTCTCTCTCTCTAGTTTTGTATAACCAGCTAGTTTGCATCTTTCATAAAGCTATGTTCTTTATATTAATAACTGCCTGCTAACAAAACTCCATATTTTGAAAGTACTCTTAGGGTTGAACTTCTACATATTGATTCAAGTAAAGTAAATTACTCTTGCAAGTGCTTTTGAACACACTTTTTAATGGTCTCTTTCCTTGGGCAAAATCTCCCATTGGTGCTAGAACTGAGGGGCAGGGACAGTGGAACACTTCTCTCTGACTGACATCCATGCTCAAATAGAAAAGTAATAGCCCTTATGTTTAGTTTGCATCTTCCATCATGGAACCACCATCATATAAATAAGTTTGGGCTATAATTATTTGGTACTCAGAATTCTAAGTATGCCATTCCTAAGTAAAACTTCTGCTTATGACTGTGGTTGGATAGAAGAGATAACCCTTTTGACCTTACTTGCCTAGAATTTACCCTCTGTAACGCATCGATTAGGTGTGAGTGGAAAAATTCAGGATGATTTCCTCTCTACAGAAGATACATCTCCCTCTTGTTGGAGTTTTGTGGAGTTGAATCCCTATCATCTTTGTCTGCACCTACCTGGAATGGAGATTTAGTCATACCAAGTTAGGAGGGTGAGCTAGGAAAAATAAGGTTGTAGTTTAAATGTCACAGGCTCTTACTGTTTTACCAAGACTTAGCAGAAGTTTTTGAATTTTTTTCCTACATATCATGAGAACAATTCCTAGTATTTTGAAATAGTTGTATTTTGAAATAGTTGTATTTTGACAATAATTTTTTACTAGTTATTCTTATACTGGGGAGCTGGTTCATGGGTTCATAGCATTTCTCACCTATCAATCAGGAAGGGGCTACATAAATGTTTTCTCCTAATATTTTTTGGTCCTTCTTGTGATAAATTTGCTTAACATTGTTGCTAACTCAGCATCCATGTTTAGGCCTAAGTTCTTTAACACCTAGTGATAGCCATTTTTCTTTTCTTTCTCATGTGTTGTTTCTGATATAGTTCATTTATTTCTTCCACTGACCCCAAAACCAAGCACATTTTATAACTGATGATCATGGTATAACCTATTGTCAACATGAGAGTTATATAATTAATCTCCTCCCTTTACATATTTTTAAAATTTATAATTACATGTTCTTTAAATTAGCCATTCTAAAACTGCCTCATAAAATCTAAGGGTTAACACTCATAGAACTTAATAAAGGAATGGCTTCATAGGCCTTCTATCTCTCATTTTCACACTGCTTGTTGAATTTCCTCCTGCCTATGAATGTCTTGTTGGTTTTCTGCCATCAACTGGTCCTGGACCTGTTGGTTTTCTGCCATCCCTCTGGACCTGGAGCAAATTTCATTTATTTGATGCATTTTGGTTTTACTTCCTCAATGTGTCTTACTTTACACATAAACTTGAACCCACTTCTCCTCTCTTCTGGTCAGCACTCTCCTAAGGAGTGGCTACCTTGGCTTATGGCCAGTCTCAAGAAAGATACTTCAATACCAAATGAGAAAGAAACTACAACAGTATATATCACAATACTTCTGTATATATTTGAGAAAATAGTAATTATGTAATTAAAGTAGAATTTCTAAAAATTGGATATTTTTAATTATGAACAAATACAATGTATGAAATAAAGAAACAACACTCTTTTTTGATGTTAGAAACTTCTTTATATTTTATTTTATTCTATTTTATTGTATATGTTTTGCATTACCTAATGGGCTATAGAATGATGAGAATACTTAATGTCAAGCTGCAGAAGGTGGAGAATAGGGGAATGTGACATGACTGTCTAACAAATACAGAGTTTCCTTTTGTAGTAAAGAAAATGCTCCACGTGTAGATACTGGTGATAGTGGCACAGCATTGTATAGTATTAAATGCCAACAAATTACACCAATTAAGTGGCTAACATGGTGATTTTTATGTTTATAATTTTTACCTTAATTGAAAAAGAAAGATGGTCAGATATGGCCAGATTTGGCCCAGAGGCCATTGTTTGCCAGCACTTGGTTGATATGCTAAATTTAATTTCCACATATTGGAAATAGTAAATGCTGTTTTTTAAAATTTATATTGTAAATATGTCATGTTTACAAATAAAGTCATACAATTATTTGAACAATAAAATTATTGTGGAAATTTTTCTGTTTAATAATGATGATAATTAAGTTGCATTATATTTTGGTATATATGCAACTGTATTTGGTGCTTTGCCATATCAATGAGTTTATTCTCTTAACTCCATGAGGTTGAGAATGTCATTATAATCCTTATCATTTCATTGATGAGGAGCTGAGGCACTGAAAGGTTAATTAATGTTCCCAATCCCACATCATTTCGTAGTGGGATTTGGCAGTGACTTGAATCAAGCCACCTTTGGGTCCAAAGTGGAAACACTCAACCACCAGGTTATGCTGACTCTTCTTTCTGGGTTACAGTTATTTTTACAATATGACACCTACATTTTCCCATTTATGTAGCTATATATTAATTGTAATTTATTATAAATGTAAATTATGTAGAAATATTGGTACCACGGAATAACAAATTGCCCTTACATTTAAACCACAAAACTACAACAATTATTTAATTATCTCTTACAGTTTAGGTGTTGGCTGGAACAAATTATGTGTTTTTTCCACAGAGTTTCTAAACGATAAGGATTTCTTAAGCATAAATATATATTTATATATTATATGTATTATATTACATATATAATATATATTATATGTATTATATTACATATATAATATATATTAAATATAATATATAATATATAAAATATATATGATATATACTATATTAAATAAAATATATAATATATAATATATAATATATATTATATTAAATATAATATATAATATATATTATATTAAATATGATATTATATTAAATATAATCTATAATATATATTATATTATAGATTATATATTAAATATTATATATTATATATTAAATGTGATATATTATGTATTAAATATAATGTATCATATATTAAATATAATACATTATATTAAATATAATATATTACATATTATATATTAAATATAATATATTACATATTATCTATTAAATATAATATATCATATATTTTATTATATATTAAATATAACATATATAGTATTATATATTCAATATAACATATTATATACTATATCATATATTAAATATATTATATACTATATCATATATTAAATATAACATATTATATACTATATCATATATTAAATATAACATATTATATACTATATCATATTAAATATAATATATTATATACTATATCATATATTAAATATAATATAGTATGTACTATATCTTATATTAAATATAATATAGTATGTACTATATCTTATATTAAATATAATATAGTATGTATTATATCATATATTAAATATAATATAGTATGTATTATATCATATATTAAATATAATATAGTATGTATTATATCATATATTAAATATAATATAGTATGTATTATATCATATATTAAATATAATATAGTATGTATTATATCATATATTAAATATAATATAGTATGTATTACATCATATATTAAATATAATATAGTATGTATTATATCATATATTAAATATAATATAGTATATTCTATGATATCATATATTAAATATAATATATTCTATGATATCATATATTAAATATAATATATTCTATGATATCATATATGAAATATAATAGATTATATGATATCATATATGAAATATAATAGATTATATATGAAATATAATAGATTATATATTATAATATATGATATATTAAAATATAAGATATTATATTATCTATTAAATATAATAGATTATATATGATATTATATTATCTATTAAAGATAATATATATGATGTTATATTATCTATTAAAGATAATATATGATATTATATTATCTATTAAAGATAATATATGATATTATATTATCTATTAAATATAATATATATGATATTATATTATCTATTAAATATAATATATATGATATTATGTTATCTATTAAATATATATTATATTATATTATATTTATATTTGAATATATAAATATATATTATATATAATATATATCATATATTATATTTAATAGATAAATATATATTAAATTTATATATTATATATTGTATATTTATATATTTATAATTATACATATATTATAAATATATATGTAATATATATTTAATATATAAATATATATTAAATATATTATATATCATATATTATATTTAATATATATTATATTATATATCTTATATAATATTTATTATATTATAAATCTTATATAATATTCATTATATTATATGTCTTATATAATTTATATTATATCTTATAGAATATATATTACATCTTATATAATATAACATATTATATATTATACATTACATATTATATATTATGTAAATATATATTATATTTAATATATAATATATAATATAATACATAAATATATAAAAATAAATATATGTATATATTATATAAAACAGATATATAATAAATAATTCTTAATTCTATATATAATATATATTACATATAAAATATATATAATATAATTATATACAAAATATATATAATATAATTATATACATTATATGTAATTATATATAATATATAATATATAATATATATAATTATGATATATTATATATAATATAGAATATATATAATTATATATATTATATATTTATGTATTATAAGTAATATATAAATATAAATATTAATATTTTTTATATTCATATAAATATTAATATTATTTATATTCATATAAATATGAATATTTATATTCATATAAATATGAATATTTATATTCATATAAATATTAATATTATTTATATTCATATAAATATGAATATTTATATTCATATAAATATTAATATTATTTATATTCATATAAATATTAATATAAATATAAAAATGTATATTATATATTATATAAGTATTATATATGTACATATAAATATATATATATAGTTGGTTTGTTTTGTTTTTCATGGAAATGTTATTTATCATAGGGTCTTCAGCTATGGCACAGGGCTTTACAGTTAGTTGAGGAGGTGTGAGAAGTAGCAAGTTAGAAAGAGACAGTTGGAGAAATAGAAAAGAGACAGAAATAAAACAAAGAGACAAAGAATGTATACTTTTCTAAGACAGCCTTGAAAGTTAAGCTATATCACTTCTACTGAATTATCTTTGTTGACACAGCCACAAGGTTTGCCAAAGTTCAAAGAAAAAGGACGTGACTTGACAGAAGTATTGTCTAAGTATTTGAATTATATCTCAAAATCACCACATATATAACCTGTTGAAGTAGGCAGCAGCAATCACTAAGTTACTGTAATATTTATTATATATTGACATAGAAATCAGAAAAATCACTAAAATTTTGTGAATTTAGATTTCCATAACTGGTATTTTAAAAAACATTTTAATGTATTTATTTATAGATGTTTAAATATGAAATAGATATTCACAAACAGGCCCAAGATAGATGAAATAAATACTATCCCAGAAATATCTTGAAGACATTGACTAATAGCCATTTAAGTGCTGAAGGGAACATCCTGTTCATACATATGCTTATGTGCAAGGATTTCTGCGTGACAGATTTCTAGCTGTAGAGCCAGTTTCAAATGGTATATTTAAATTTATTTGAAAAGATTATTTTACATTATGCTTCTTCAAGAATAGATTTCTCAGGTTTTTATAGGTTGCAAATATTTTCTAGGATAATGATTTATTGATCTCATTTTTGTTTTCTTAAGCATCAATCACTTTTGTCATCTTTTATAATTATTATCCAGTTTTACATTGAATTTCCTGTTTACACCCTACATCAATTTTCATATTGGACTGTATCCCTCATACTTCACTTAAAGTTTGTCAGAAATTTCCAGTCTTTTTTCAAAAAAAAAAAAGCAATTAAAAGCTGGTGATTAAGAATCACTGACATTCAAGTGTTTGGTATTGTAGTTGGTATTTCTGTGAAATAGGCCAGAGACTCTCATTTGTAATACGGAATTATATAGTATATGGTTACATAGTTGAATGACCATATTTCTCAGGTCATTGTTTAGGTAGGATGTCTTTTGCCCTGAAATCACACTGTTAAATTGATGTGCTGTTTGTAACTGGGTGTGAGGAACTCTCATCATCACTTTGCTATGTCTCACAGGCAGTGCTTGCACCATAGTGGGAGAGGCCACCAGGCCTTTCTCCAGAGGAGTTCCGGTCATTGTCCTGAGTAGCTTTCTCACTTTACATAAAACTCTTGGTGAAGATGTGCTTGCCTGGAATTGATTGACAATTATTCCAACTTGTGGTTCCCAATCTATGCCAATTTTTAAATTTAAATGTTTTCAAATGTAATGACTGGGGTAAAACTTTTTCTTAAGTGTTCTTTACAAATGAGGAAAGAAAATATTGACTGTGCAGGCAACAAATAGCTGAGTATTTTTTAAAATATGATTTTTAATCTTCAGACCTCGGTGTTAACATAAGAGTCATTGTAGTACTATTCCAGGTAATATGTGGGCTAGTCAGGTATTGTGTGTGATTGCAGTAACTTGTAGCCACATTTAATGTAACTTGTGTTCAGTGTTTTGTCTCACTGGCCTGATGCCCAGAGCCTTCTTCATCTACCCAGTGTTAAAATAATATATCCTCTGTTTACAGATTCATCACTGATGTGGGCTGCTTTTTTTCCTCATTCTGTGACAACTTTATAAAAGTGATACAAGATCAATGCAAGAGCAGGCCATGTAGGCTAACACCTGTAATCCCAGCACTTTGGGAGGTTGTGGTGGGTGGATAACCTCAGGTCAGGATTTCAAGACCAGCCTAGCCAATATGGTGAAAACCCATCTCTACCAACAATACAATAAAAAAAAAAAAATTCGTCAGGCGTGGTGGTGAGTGCCTGTAATCCCGGCTACTTGAGAGGTGAGGCAGGAGAATCTCTTGAATCTGGGAGGTGGAGGTTGCAGTGAGCCAAGATCGTGGCACTGCACTCCCACTTGGGTGACAGAGCAAGACTCCATTTCCAAAAAAAAAAAAAAAGATCAGTGCAAGAAGTTTTATAAATATATGAAAAGTTTTAAAAAGAAAATAAAATGCTCCTATAGTTTCTGTCCCAGAGGTGTTACCAATGTAAAAATGGTATATTTTCATTATGGTTTTTATTTTATTTATATAATGTATATATGTGACATTTATTAAGAAAATTTTAATATTATTGTATGTACCTTTTCATCTTTAAAAAAGTTGTCATTTTGTTATATTTATTATTTAGATTCTCAGTTTCCAACTAAATTTGTATTATGGGTGCCAGTGTAATTAAATATTAATCTTTGTTTGATAAAAATATTGTGATGGTGTGATTGCACAGAGTATAAATATTTCTTAATTTAAGATGTTTAGATTACTTCCAATGTTTATATTACGAATATTTTCCATAAATATTGAATATATACAACTTGATTTATTTTTTCTTTTATTTATGCTTTTTATTTTATTTTCATTTATTTATGCTTTTATATAACATATTATGAATCCAATACATTTTTAAGACACTTGATACATTTTGCCAAATGTCTTATTATTTTAAAATATACAGAGTTTTAAGAGAAACTAATATTTAATTGAAAAGCAAGCAATTTGGGGTAAATTAACACTTGATTTATGTAATAAAGAATTAGAGAACAGGTTTCACAACTATTGACTTGGATTCAATTCTTCTTTCTGCAAGCTAATAACAGCTGTTTTTAGTAATTATCATGAGTGTACTACTAGTCATTCTTTTTCTTTTTCTCCTTCTCCACCTACTCTCTTTGCCTTCCTAATGACACTATCATTTTCCTTAATGAGAATGGGAAAACCTTTCAAGAATGGGGTTAGACAGGGGCCAGGCATGGCAGCTCACACTTGTAATTTCAGCACTTTGGGAGGCCAAAGTGGGAGGATCACTTGAAGTCATGAGTATACCACCAGCCTGGCCAGTGTGGTGAAACTCCATCTCTACTGAAAATACAAAAATTAGCCAGGTGTGGTGGCCCAGTCCTGTAATCTCAGCTTCTTTTTAGGCTGAGGCAGAAGAATCACATAAACCTGGGCAGCAGAGATTGCGGCGAGCTGATATTGTGCCACTGTACTCCAGCCTGGGTGACAAAGTGAGACTGTCACAAAAAAAAAAAAAAAAAGAGAAGGATTAGATTGCATAGAAATTTTTTTAGTCTTACCTTTGCTGTTGTCTCTTGAGAAAGTTACCATAAGGAGCCTCAGCAAAGTCTTGCTTTTTGAGTAAGTTTTTTTTTTTTTAAATTAAATAAAATCTATGTTCAACATAGATCTAGGTTTTTTTTTTTTAATGTTTACTTTACTAAGTTCTGGGATACATGTGCAGAGTGTGCAGGTTTGTTACATAGGTGTACATGTGCCATGGTGGTTAGCTGCATCTATCAACCTATCATCTAGGTTTTAAGCCCCATATTCATTAGATATTTGTCCTAATGCTCTCCCTCCACTGGCCCCCACTTCCTGACAGACCCCAGTGTGTGATGTTACCACATTCCCTGTGTCCATGTATTCTCATTGTTCAACTCCCACTTATGATTGAGAACATGCAGTGTTTGATTTTCTGTTCCTGTGTTAGTTTGCTAAGAATGATGGCTTCCAGCTTCATCCATGTCCTTGCAAAGGACATGAACTCATTTTTTATGGCTGCATAGTATTCCATGGTGTGTATGTGCCACATTTTCTTTATCCAGTCTATCATTGATGGACATTTGGATTGGTTCCAAGTCTTTCTGTTATCCCCACTGATGCTTCCTTGGCATTGTGGTATTTCCTTAAGACAATACCTTTCACACAATTTGTATTATTTGTTTATATTCTATTTTTTCAATTAGAATGTAAGGTCTCTGGGGTAGACACTGTGTCTACATTTTTTTCTTCTTAAAATGCAACACTTTCTTGTAGTTGCTGGTAATCACTTTCTAAATATTCTTTAAATGAATGACCAATACTTTCTTATGTGTTACATAATGAAAAAGTTACATTAACCAACCCTATGTTTACATGTTTCCTAGTATCCCTCTTCATTCTGTAATAAAAATGAAATTCACATACTCATGTTTATATGGAAATATATGAGTTTCAAATTGGCATCTGTTTTACCCCACCCATTTCCCATCTTTCTTTCACTGTAAGCAAACACACTGAATGAAAAATAGATAATTATTCCCACTGAAAATTCAAAGCCAGCAAAACTAAACACACAGAAATAAGTTTACTTTAGGCAGCATTTTTGTAGGTTTGCAGTGAAGTCCTCCAATGAAATCAGCATGTAAGTGTGAGCGAGGAAATTCAAAATCAGAGTAATGTGGCTTTTTGAATAAGCCACATTTTAGCTTTCCCCATTGCTTCAGATAAGAGGGAATGTCTTCCTGACGAGAAAAAAGAAAGCAAAGAGTAGACAAATACAAGAGAATTGTCATGGGAATATACCTGGTAATTTTCTGAAAACAGGTAAAATAGTGTAGTGAAAGATATATAAAGTGTATGTGTTTTGATATAGCAACACACACACACACATATATATATATAAATAGATGGGCATAATTTAATTTTTGAGCCCTATATATTTTGCTCAAATGTATTTATAACAAAGCCAACGTGCTAAGAGACTTGTGAGAGGAAACTACTTTTCTTACATCACATCAATATATTCAAAGTCATAAACTATCATTAAAATAAACCACAGAGAATAAAATGTGCATTTTTTTTTTTTTGCTCTCTGAAGCTGTACTAGTAACAGATATACATTTAAACAAGTATTTGAGGTCCGTGATCAATTAAAACAACTCAATAAAACAATTTTCTAAGCAATTCTAAATCTAATTTCCACAATTAATAAGCTAGTCCCTTGATCCTCAGTTCTTGAAGTGAATTGTGTATTTTGAGAGTGTGGCTGAAATTCTTCTACCTACAACTGCCTTTGGTTTATGGTAATGTATTAATAATATTAGTTTTAAAAATAAATATATTTACAAATAACAGCAGAAAAATTTTCTGAAATTATTGAAATAGAGACGTGCTCAATCTTAATTTGACTCATACTTTCTTAATGAAGAGACAAAGTTAAAAAAATTCAGAAATAACTTCATATTCACACTTCAACAAGATGTTTGGCCTTAAAACAAATAATTTTCAATTCTTTAGTGTAGTGTAGAAACATTATAAATTACATATTACCTGTATTGGTTTTTGCATCTGAGATGAAGACAGTATATCCGTCAACTGTGAAGGAAAATTTCTAGTACTGTGGAACAATATTTTAATTTATAAATAAGGAAACAGGTTCACAAGGAGAAAACTTTTCCTCAATGGTAACTAGACAGCTGTGCTAGAAAAATGTGTAACTCCTCAGTCAGTATGTCTGAGTTCTGTAATATGTTTCTTGATGTGTTGAATAACCTTTATAAAGACAAAAAGTGTATAAAGCAAAATAGACGTGATTGTTTAGAGATATCTGAAGTACTTTATTTTACATGTTTATGAGTTCCTGGAATGTCTTGTATGAATGATGCCCACAGGGTTCTAACTGGCCCAATAATTTAAGTCTTTTCATAATAATTGAAAGATTGTCTTATATTTTCATTTTACTATTTCACTTATTAAAAAATACACTTCTCTGACTTTATACAAGCTTATGTTCAAAGTCACAAGAAAGTTAGATCTTCATACCACTAATGGAAAACATTACTTATCAAGTACTTCACTGTTGAACTGATCCCACTTCTCTCATAATAACAGAAATTGTACTGAATCTGTATATCAATTTGGAGATAGTGTATCACCATGACAACAACACTGGGGTTTTATTCATGAATATGAGATACCTTTCCATTTATTTAGATCTTTTCAATTACTTTCCACGGCGTTTTGCAATTTTTATAATGCATGATGTATAATTTTGTGTTAAATTTTTTCCCAAGAATTATATTCTTTTTTGTGGTTATTTGAAGTGTGATTGTTTTCTCAATTTCACTTTTGATTTTTCATTTCAGTTATGTAATTTTTTTGTGTGTTTGTTAATCTTGTATCCTAAATACTAGCTTTATCTATCAGTCTATGTCCAGAGTTTGTTCCTGCCAGTGGGTTCATGGACTCGCTGACTCCAAGAATAAAGCTGTGGACCTTCATAGTGAGTGTTACAGCTCTTAAAGGTGGCACAGACCCAGAGAGTGAGCAGCAGCAAGATTTATTGTGAAGAGCAAAAGAACAAAGCTTCCACAGTGTGGAAGCTGCTGCTGGCTGGGATGGCCAGCTTTTATTCCCTTATTGTCCCCTCCCATGTTCCATTTCTGTCCTATCAGAGTGCCCTTTTTTCAATCCTCCCTGTGATTGGCTCCTTTTAGGATCCTGCTGATTGGTGTATTTTATAGAGCACTGATTGATGTATTTCACAGAGCACTGATTGGTGCATTTTACAATCCTCTTGCTGGCTACAGAGCACTGATTGGTGCATTTTTACAGAGTGCTGATTGGTACATTTTACAATCCTCTTGCTAGTTACATAGCACTGATTGGTGTGTTTTGCAGTCCCAGCTACAGAGTGCTGATTGGTGCATTTTAGAAACCTCTTGTAAGACAGAAAAGTTCTCCAAGTCCCCACTCAACCCAGGAAGTCCAGCTGGCTTCACCTCTCAATGTCCCCTCTAAACATGATACCCCAACTGCTGTTGGGAATTGGGCGATGATTGCTCTAGCTACTTCATGCTGGATGGGACAATGAAGGGGACCTGAAGTTGTGGTGTCCTCCAGAGAGGAAATCCATAGGCCAGTCAAGGGGCCAGGGGACCGATCCAGGGGTCCTCGGTAGAAGTTGTTAGTTGAGCTCATTTGGGGTTCCATTTGTAAGACCATCTATAGCTTGATGGCCTCAGTCTTGGAGGAAACAAATTTGACAAGGAGGTTAAAAATACAGGGTCTTAAGGCAAGTAATAGCAAGATGGCTGTCATGGGACCTAGAAAGGGGAGAAAGCATGCCACCCAACTCCAGAGGTTGGTATAAGAGTTTGAAAGGCATTGTCTGATTTCAGAAGCCTTTTCCTGTAAGTACTGGGCAGTGTCTCATACTATCTCTGACTGGTTAGTGGAAAAGCAACACTCTTCCCCTAAGGAGGTGCAAAGTCCTCCTTTCTCAGCAGTGAGGAGGACTAGGCCTCAGTGGTTTTGTAGAGTCACTGCTGCCAAAGAGTCTATTTGGGATTGTAGAGTAAGAATAGATTTTGTTATTTCTCACAAACTGAGAAATCCTTTGAGTGTGTGGCAGTAGGATAGTGAAGTGGACAAACCTGCTCTTCCGGTTCCTGTAGCAGTAGCCATTCCTAACCCTATAAGAAGGGGTATTAGTTGTATGGCCCTGCCCTGATGAACTTGAACCTTGAGGGACACTGATAGGGTCTGATTTCCTGGGGCAATGTCAATGTTGGGACTTAGGAAGACTAAGGTGCAGGTGCCTGTCCAGTTGGTTGGGAGGCAGATATAGGTTGAAGCTCCACATAAGAAGAATCTTCCTTGGCTGGGTAGACAGACTGGTTTTGTATGTTAAAAAGGTGTGTGAGTTTGTTGTTTTCATTTTCCCATACTCTGAGAGTACTTGCCAAAGTAGCTCCAGTGAGCAGCTGGAAAGGGGTGTTGGGAACAAACTGAGTGGCTCCCTGTGTTCTATTTTTCCATTGGAGAAAAAACTGTTTTGCATGTATTAGGAACCATTCAAGAGACTAATTGAAAGAGGGGAAGAGAAAGGCATTCACTAGTGGTGGGAGCACTGCTGCAGGGGATCCTGGGGTGAATGGTCATTTAGGGAGTATGTTTGCCATTACAAAATGCGGACTGTTTGTTAAGCAGAGAAGAGGTGATAATTTTTGGGGGCCCTGAGAAGCAGACAAGCCATCTGAATGGAGCTGTTTGGGTGACTCGGATGTTACTATGATCAGTTGGGTCTTGAAGTTGTAGGGCGTAATTACACTGATGGGATAGTAGGTGCCCCAGGGGCAGGCCTGATAAGAGATTGTGTTGGATGCATAAAGCGGCTTGGAAAATTAAGATGGTATTCATAGTCACAGGGCCGTGTATGAGCTTTTCATTGCTTGGGTAGTAGATGAGGTTGGAAATGTAAAAGCATAAAAGCTGGATTGCATGTCCTGTTTGGGTATTTTTGGTCCTATCAGAGATGGGGAAGTCAGCTAATGATTGCATATTTAGAAGTTGGAAAGGGTCTTTTCCTTCATAACAGGGGTGTCCAAAGTTTAACTCGGATGTGGTGAATCCAAGATTCCACTCCTGCCACCTTAACTGCAGTGGGGGTAGAGAGGATTACCAAGTATGGTCCTTCCCACAAGGAATCCATAGATGGGGAGGTGGAGGGGAGGGATTTGACGAATACAAGGTCTCCCGATTGGAACAGCTCTGTTCCCTTTTCTCTGTGACATCCTTCGGGTAGGTTTTTTAAGATTTTGTTGATATTTTGCCAAAGAAGTTATATTTTTGACCAAGTTGGCCATTTCCTGATCAAGTAGGAGGTCGCTTGTGAGAAGAGGTCGCCCATACAGCATTTCATATGGATGGAGCCTCGTTTTGTAAGGAAATTTTTTGGATTCTCAATGAGGCTATGGGCAAGAGAGTAGGCCATGGGAGATGAGTTTCTTGTGTTAGTTTCCTTAACTGCCTCTTGAGAGTTTCATTTGCCTTCTTAACCTTCCCTGAGGATTGTGGCCTTGGCACAGTGAAGGTGATATTCTATCCCTAGATCTCTGGAAATTCCCTGAGTTATCATGGCTTTAAAACCCAGATCACTGTCACTTTGTAAGCTTTGGAGAAGCCAAAATCCAGGAATTAATTCATGAATTAGAACTTTAACCACTTCCTGAGACTTCTCTGTCTTGCAGGGGATGGCTTCTATCTAATTTGCAGAGGTATCAACACAGACTAAGAAGTTTTGAAATCCCCTTGACTTAGGCATATTGGTGAAGTCTAACTGCTCATCCTCTCTCGGATAGTGCCCTGTTCTTTGTTTCCCCAGAGAGGCCTTATGATGGACCAAGGGATTATTCCTTTTGCACATCTCACAGGCTTTGACTACTCTTGGCATGGTCTATAAGTGATTTGGCCCTGTTCATACGGATTTAGCCATTTGATGAGTGTTCTCAACACCCATATGAAAAGTTTTCTGGAGGGTCTTAAGTATTTTACACTGGCTGGCTTCAGGTATGAGTATCTTTCCCTCTTCTGTCATTAACCACCCCAAGGGGGGAAAACTATGCCCCTGTGAAAGTTCTCATTCTGTTTTGTTCAGGGAATACTGGGGCTTAATCTCTTGGAGAGTGTTGTTCCATACCAAGGGTCCTTCCATAGGTAATGTGAGGTTCTGCCTGACAGCAATTTTGGCCTCAGAGTCTGCCCGACAGTTTCCTTCTGCCTTTTATCCTTCACCTTTTTGATGGCTGTGGCAGTGTAAGACTGCCACCTACTTGGGTTTTTACACTCCATGCAATAACTTCATGATTTCCATGTGATATTTAATGGGGGTTCCCCCAGAGGTTAGGAACCACCTTTCTTTCCATATTGCAGCATGGGCATGTAGGATTAGATAAGCATACTTGTTATCTGTATGCACATTTATTCTTTTCTTCTTTCCCAGTTCTAAGGCTCAGGTAAGCGTTACTAGTTCTGCTAACTGGGTGCTGGCCCTGGGGGAAGAGGCTTACTTTCAAGTATGGTTACATCACTAACTATGGCATAACCTGCCCTTCATATCTCATTCTCCACAAATGAACTTTCTCAGTATATAGATTAAGGTCAGGATTAGCTAAGGGACTTCTAAGAGATCCTCTCAAGGGGCATAAGTCTGGGCTACAGTTTGTTGACAGTCATGCTCGATTGGTTCCCCATCCTCTGAGAGAAAAGGGGTACTGTTGAGGGCCACATACATGTGTATTTGAAGCAGCAGTTCCTCAAGGTGTGGGGCCTGGTATCTAAGCAGACAGTTGTCTGATAGCCATAAACTTCCTTTGGTACCTAGCATGCCATTTACATCAGGAGTATTCCAGACAGTGAGATACTTCCCTTGTATTATTTTGATATCATCTGATACTAAGATGGCCCCTGACACAACTACCCACAAACAGTGAGGCCAGCCTTTGGCTATAACATCAATTTCCTTACTTAGGTATGCCACTGGTTGTGGGGTTGTCTCACAAGTCTAAGTAAGGACTCCAAGAGCTGTTCCCACTCTCTCTGTGATGTATAAAGATAAGTTTTGTCCTGTGGGAAGGCTTAAGGCTGGAGCTTCTACTGGGGCCTACTTTAGGTTTTGAAGGATGTTTCTGCCTCTGGTTCCCATTCTACTAGATGAGTATTTGCCCTTTGGGTCTCCTTGATTAGAGTATAGAGTGGCCTGGCCATCTTGCTGTATCTGGGATCCATAGTCAGCAAAACCCGGTGATTTCAAGGAACCTCCACAACAGTTTTAATGTCTTAGTGTGAGGATAAGCCAGTATAGACTCATTCGTTCTTTGCTGAGGGCCTTGGTTCCTCTGGCTAAGATTAGGCCTAGATATTCAACTTGTTTTAGGCAGAGCTGGTCTTTTAATTTAGATGCCTTGTACCCTTGATTAGCTAGAAAGTTCAAAAGATCTAGGGTAGCCTGCTGGTATGACCTTCTGAACTGGTAGCCAAAAGTAAATCATCCACATACTGAAGGACCAGAGTGCCTGGACTTGAGAAGTGGCCTAGATCTTGGGCCAGTGCCTGACCAAACAGATGTGGGTTATCCCTAAACTCTTGGGGCAAGATCGTCCACATCATTTGGGACAAGTGGTCTATGGGATCCTCAAAGGCAAAGAGAAATTTGGAGTCAGAGTGCAGGAGAAGGCATCCTTGAGGTCCAGAACAGTGAATCATTCTACTTCCTCTGGTATTTGAGAGTGCAGTGTATAGTGGTTGGGTACAGCTGGAAATAGAGGAATTGCTGCCTCATTGATGAGGCTAAGATCTTGCACTAGTCTCCACTGACCATTTGGTTTTTGTTCTCCTAGAATTGGAGTGTTGCAGGGACTGCTGCATTTTCTTACTAAGGCTTGAATGTTTAAATGTCTAACAATATCCTGTAATCCTTTATGAGCTTCAGGCCTTAAGGGATATTGCCTTTGATAAGAAAAAGTGGTGGGGTCTTTTAGCCTCATTTGAACTGTGTGGGCATTTTTTTTTTTGCCCTTCCTAATTGTCCTTCCAATGCCCAGATATCAGAGTTGATTCCCTCCTCAAGTAGGGGACAACAAATGTGTAACTTGTTTCCCATATTCGTATAGATAATAGCTCCAGCTCTGGTTAATATGTCCCTCCCTAGTAAGGGTGTGGGATTTCTGGGCATAATAAGAAAGTCATGTGAAGAGTGCAAAATCTCCCAGTTGCAACTGAGGAGATGGGAGAAATACCTGGTTACAGGCTGTCCCAGGATTCCTCGAAGGGAAATGGACCTAGAGGACAGCCATCTGGGGCAGGAGATTAACACTGAGAATGCCATGCCAATGTGCAAGAGAAAGTCAATTTCCTGGCCCTTAATGGATAAACTTATCCAAGGCTCAGTGAGGGTGATGACATGAGCTGGTACTTGCCCTGGGCACCCTCAGTCCTGTTGTTGGATCATCTAGTTGGGGACTTCTGGACCAGAGAACCTTTGTCCTCTGGGGCAGTGCACCTTCCAGTGATTGTATTGGCATAGTGGACATGGGTGAGGGGGTGGCTTGTTTCTTATTGGACAATCTTCTCTAAAGTGTGCTTGCAAACTACACTGATAACAAGCCCTACTGGGTGATTGGCCTGCTCCATTTTCTGTCCTCTCTGAATCACTAAAGTTTGTTTGTCTGAGGGCCATGAGTAAGGCTGCAGCCTTTTTCTGCTATTGCTTTTCCTTTTTGGCCTTTTCCTCTTGGTCCTTATTATAGAACACTGAGGTTGCCAGGTTTAATAATGCCTCCATATTTTGTTCAGGACCCAGGGCTCACTTTTGGAGCTTTCTCCTGATATCTATGGCTGATTGGATAATAAACTTATCTTTTAGGATCAATTGACCCTTGAGGGAGTTGGGCAACAGGGGAGTATATGTTCTTAAGGCCTTCTATAGCCGCTTGAGGAAGGGAGAAGTATTTCCTTCCTTTCCCTGAGTTATGGTGACATCATTGAATAGTTCATGGGCTTTTTCCTAATTCTCCTTAGTCCTTCTAGAACACAGGCCCACAGATATTTGCAACTCCAGTAGCCATGATCTGAGTCTAGGTCTCAGTGGGGATCCATACTGGGGACAGCTTGCTGACCAGTAGGGAATTTGTCCCTTTCTTAGGCTGTCATTCTATCATTTACTTGACTAAGATACCAAGTATCTCCAAACTCTTGGGCTGCAGCTAAAGCTGCATTCTTTTCATTAAAGGACAGGATTTGATCTAACAATAGCATGACATCTCTCCAAGTGAGGTTGAATGAAGGGGGCCTGCCCCTCACACCTGTGGGTATTTCTTGTCAGGTGGAGATGAGAGACTGAGAAAAGAAATAAGACACAGAGACAAAGTATAGAGAAAGAACAGTGGGCCCAGGGGACCAGCACACTCACCATGTGAGGACCTGCACTGGTGCCAGTCTCCAAGTTCCCTCAGTATTTATTGATTACTATTTTCACTATCACCACAAGGGGAGTGTGGCAGGAGAACAGAGTGAACAGGCTGATGGTGGGGAAAAGGTCAACAGGAAAACATGTGCGTAATGGAATCTGCATCATAAATAAGTTCAAGGGAAGGTACTGTGTCCGGATGTGCATGTAGGCTAGATTTATGTTTCTCTTTACCCAAACATCTCAGTGTAGCAAAGAGTAACACAGCAATATTGCTGCCAGCATATCTCATCTTCAGCCAAATGGTGGTTTTCTCCTATCTCAGAATAGAAAGAATGGTTGGCATTATATGGAGACATTCCATTCCCAGAGACATGCAGAAAACAGAAGCCTTCCTCTTATCTCAACTGCAAAAAAAGCCTTCCTCTTTTAATAATCCTCCTCAGCACAGACCTTTTATGAGTGTTGGGCTGGGGGACAGTAAGGTCTTTCCCTTCCCATGAGGCCATATCTCAGGCTGTCTCAGTGGGAGAAACCTTGGACAATACCCAGGCTTTCTTGGGCAGAGGTCCCTGTGGCTTTCTGCAGTGCATTGTGTCCCTGTTTAATAGAGAATGGAGAATGGCAATGACTTTTAGCAAGCATACTGTCTGCAAACATATTGTTAACAAGGCACATCCTGCAAAGCCCTAAATCCCTTAAAGCTTGATTCAATACAGCACATGTTTCTGTGAGCATAGGGTTGGGGCTAAAGTTACAGGTTAATAGCATTACAGATTAACAGCATCTCAAAGCAGAATAATTTTTCCTTGTACAGATCAAAATGGAGTTGCTTATGCCTTCCTTTTTTACATAGACACAGTAACAATCTGATCTCTCTTTCTTTTCCCCACAGTCAAAGGCTTGCCCTAGACCCTGTGGGACATCTATATACCTATCAGGATCATTTGAAAACTTCCCCAGGTCTACCTTTATCTGCTTTAAATCAGAGAGAGAAAAGGGAACATTTTTCCCGGGTTGGGCCAAATTCCCCTCCCCCTACAGCTTGAAGGGGACATAACCAATAGCCCGGGGGTTTTTGTGGTCCCTTGGAGATTTCTTTGCTTGTGTGCTTCTGGGTGGGGGAGATTAGAGGAGGCTTATCATTAATATGAAGGGGACCTGTAGGGAGGCTAGGATATGAAAGTAAGCTGAGAGAGATGTAAACTGCAAGCTTTGCATAGCTGTGGATTATCCTTAAATGAAAAGAGAGCTTGGACATAAGGTATCTCACTCCATTTGCTTTCTCTCTTACAGAAAATTTGAAGCTGCAGGATAGTATTATAATTTATACTTCCCTCAGGTGGCCATTTTTCCCCCTCAGAGAGAGACTATTGGGGACAGGACATAGTGCAGAAAAAAAATAAGCCACTTCTTTTTGAGGGTTTGTAGGTCAAATTTGTCCCAATGGCTTAGGATGCATTTCAAGGGTGAGCCTATTGATGCCTGAATGTTTCCCATCTGAAAGAAAAAACTGCCTGCAGTTTTGACCTTTTCTTTTTTTTTTTTGCCTGACAAAGAACCTGCAATGGTTCCTGGACCCTGCTGTTTGGAATAGTTGCACTCACCGAAGCAGCAGCAGAAACACTGGTTTTCCTCCTAGACCACAAAGAAGACTGAGTAAGGTCAGATTTAGTAGCTCTTACTGATGCATTCTCAGAAAATTGCACCCTTGCCTTCCTCTTAGACCACAAAAAGGACCGAGAAAAATCGGATTTAGTGGCCCTTTCCAATGCATTCTCAAAAAATCTGTTAGAGTCCTAAGCATTCTCCTGTTAGTATTGGGACCTTGCCCTTGTCCCATAAAGATGATATGCTTCAAAATGGAGTGGGGGCCCATACTCTGAGGGAGGGAAGTGATCTCCAGGTTTGGAAGAGTGATGCCTTTTGTCCTCCCTTCTCATCATATGAATAGGAAGGATATAATTTCTGAGGATATAATTTCTCCACATATCCTAGCTTCAGGAATAGCCTTTGTTAGGCCTGCTAGTCTGAGGAGGGATTCTAAAATTCCAGATAGTCCCCCACAATGGGACTTTGGGCAAAAATTATGTCTTTCTCATTGGTGCACCCACGTGCATAAAGAAGGGAACAGAGTTTTGAAATTTATACTACAAATCATTCTTATAGGAGAAACTAGAAAAGCACCAGAGACAGGAAGTTGTTTTTAGAAGCAGGACTAGCCTCAGAGAAAAGAGGCAAGAGGAAGTTTGTTTGACAGGCATTAGGACCCAGGAGGCAAGGGTCAGGATAGATAGGATAGATGGGCGGGTCTCACTTGGGAAGTTCTGCTAATAGCTGCAGGGTCAACCAACTTTTTGTCGGGACCCTAGAGCTGAATGGCTTTCCTGTCTGTTGACCCTCAGCTCAGTCCAGAAGTACAGGAAAAGTGGAAGCTGGTTCCCAGCAAACCAACACTCCTGACTCCAAAGAGTTGGGGGTTGTTAGAGAGCTGTTTCCCAGAAAGCCTGACACTCATGCCTTTAGTCTGGCAGCTGAGCTAGTCACTTTTAACTGGTTGACAGGTGCGTGGTGGTTAGCCCCCAAACTCTAAGGAAAAATAGGACAGAATAGCAAGCAAAAGGGGTCTAATGGCACTCACCATGTGGCAACATCCCAGACGAGCCCCCAAGATGTTTCTGGACTTTATTCCTGCTGGTGAGTTTATGGTTTCAATGACTTCAAGAATGAAGCTGCAGACCTTCACAGGGAGTGTTACAGCTCTTAAAGGTGGCACAGACCCAAAGAAAGATTTATTGTGAAGAGCAAAAGAACAAAGCTTCCACAGCATGGAAGGGGACCCAAGCATGTTGCCACTGCTGGCTGGGGTGGCCAGCTTTTATTCTCTTATTGGCCCCTCCCATGTTCCATTTCTCTCCTATCAGAGTGCCCTTTTTTCAATCCTCCATGCGATTGGCTACTTTTAGAATCCTGCTGATTGGTGCATTTTACAGAGAACTGATTTGTTCATTTTACAGAGCACTAATTGGTGCATTTTACAGCCACCTTGCTAGCTACCAAGCGCTGATTGGTGAGTTTTACAATCCTAGCTACAGAGTGCAGATTGGTGTGTTTTACAATCCTAGCTACAGAGTGCTGATTGGTGTGTTTTACAATCCTCTTGTAAGACGGAAATGTTATCCAAGTTCCCAGAAGTCCAGCTGGCTTCACCTCTCAAGTCTAATGTTTTCTAGCAGATTTCTAAATATTTTCTCTATGTAAAATCATGTCATATGCCAATATGTTAAACATAACATATTGGCATAAGTTAATATGCCAATATTATATTATATTATATTATAATTATATTATATTATATTATTATAGTTATATTATATTAATATGTTTAAGATAAGTTAAACAACTTTTTCCTTCCCTATATAGATTACTTTATTTCATATTCTTGTCTATTTTTCTTAACTAGAACCTCTAGTGGGATGTTGATTAGGAGTAGGGAGAGTGGATTTAGCCTTTCTACACTAAGTATAATGCTAGCTATGTGTTTTCTTATAGATGTCACTTATCAGGTTTGCATCAGGCTAGGTTTCCCTCAACAATTAGAACAGTCAGTTTTCAGTAAACCTTTACTATAATTTTTATGAATCCATAAGTTAGGCTTTAAAGAACTAGACTTTTACCTGAGTACAAGGGCTGGAATGAGAAAACAAACCCATTCAGACCCCACCTTGGTTTTCATAGCCCTTACAATCTGATAGAATAATAATAGTGTTCTTACACATACACCTCATACCAGGGTCCACTTAAAATTAAGAAACGTTCTAAGACTAGGTAAAGCTTTCCAGACCCCAGAGAATAGTTAAAGATTAGATGGAGATTGAATAAAACACTCCTGCTTGTAGGTGCACTCCCACAAATAGGCATGCAGTTTAAAATATATCTAAGCACTAGAAAAACACTTGTGACTTTGAATTGGTCTGGTAAGTGAGTTACTCCAACCTTCTCCCTGTAACAAATTGCATAAACAAACTCCCTTCTTTCTCACTTTGTTTGCATCTTGTTACCAGACCATGAGAACAAGCAGATGGGCCTTGTTCTATCTGGGAACAGTTTGAGGAACTTTACCTCTATTCCTACTTTATTGAATATTGTTATGATGAAACATACTGGATTTCATTAAATAATTTTTTCTGCATTCATGGAAAGATAATGAATTTCTCATCCTTCATTATAATCATATTGTGTATTACATTAATCGAGAGTGTTACAGGATCTTTGGGGTGTTGCTTTTCTGGTCAGAAATATCTGTGGCCAGTGGCACCTTTGCCCAAGTTCTTGTCATGCAGCCAGGAATAATGAGGTACACAGACAAGTGAGGAGTTGGCAAGACAAAGAGGAGTTTTACGGAGTGTTAGAACAGCTCAGAGGAGACATGCAGTGGTTAGCTCCACTTTGTAGGCAGGTCGTCCCATCAGTTTTCAGCTCTCAGCAGAGGGGAGGCCCTGGGGAGTGTAGCTCCTCTCTGCAGCTGGTTGTCTTGATGTCTCTGCAGGTCTCTGAAGCTCTCAGCTGAGAGGGTAGTTCCTCTCTGCAGCTGGCCATACTGTCATCTGCTCAGCTCTGGCTGAGTCCATGGCTTTAGTGGGCCTCACTGGGGAAAAAGTGCATGATAATTCATCTGTGAGAAGCCATGGGTGGGCCCGGCGGAGGAACAACAAGTTCCCACTTCGGTCTATGAGACAGACAGGCAACCTAGTCCCCAGCTTTCAGGCTTTCCCTGGTCCTGAAGATGGGGATCACTGGGGACACACTCCTTTCTGCCTGGGAATCAGCCTGCCTCCTGCTGTCACTCATGGTGCCCGGGCTCAGTCCCAATTTGCTTTGAGATCAAAGTGGACACTGACATTAGGAAGAAGCCAGGCAGTGAGAGCAGGCACTTCTGAGCCTTTGAGGGCAGAGGAGCTTTCCCAGCAGCTGCCATCAATAATTTAAATGTTAAAGCAACTTTGCATTGCTGAGATTAATTTCACTTATTTATGGCGTATAATTACTTAGGTATATGCCTATATTCAGTTTGCTAAGACATTATTGTGGAATTTTGTGTCTATAATCATAAGTGCTATTGATCTGTAGTTTTCTTTTTTTGTGATGTCTTCTTGTGGTTTTAGCAGAAGGGGTCAATGAAATATGTTGGTAATGTTTTCTCCTCTTCTATTATTTGGAGGATTGTTTTTTGAAGAGTTGTTATGTTTTTCTCCTTAAATGATTTGTAGAATTCTAAAGTAAAGCTTTCTTGGCCTGGGCTTTTTTTGTGGGCTGCCTTTTGATTACTAATTCAATCTTTCTTTTTGTTATAGGTCTATTCAGGTTTCCTATTTCCTCTCCAGTTTATTCTATAGTTGTTCTTGTCTGCATCTATCTGTAGTAAAATTCTGCCACACTGAGTTTTGAGGGGATGAGGGAAGAGTTTATGTTTGCAAAGTAAGAGGCGATCCCTGTTTTTATCAAGTCTTAGGAGATTTACTTGAATAAATATTGCTCTGCATTGTGCTTCATATTTTTATTTTTAGAACAATACATGGCCAATTTAATTTTTTATATTAAAGCAATTTTTAATGCTAACCAGGCACTTAAATTGTATCTTTTTCACAATCATGATGTTGTATTGGGATATTAACTTTTGATAAGTGAATAGACTTAATTTGAAAACAAAAGTTTAGGATATATACTCAGTTTACTTATGTAGTGTTAAATCAAGTTTGGCCTAAAGTTGCCTCCTACATATTTTAAGTTTGGCCTAAAAGTTTCTCTGTACATCATGAACTATAATAAGTGGAGGTGTAAACAGAGCATAACCTACACTTGGGGCAGTCATCAAGTTTTGGCCAAACAAATGTAGCCAGTTATTTGAACTTTGTTTAAATATGGTAAACACTGAGCTTTAACCAATTCAGTTGTTCCTGTACCTCACTTCCACTTTCTGTATGTCACTTTCATTTTTCTGTCCATAAATCTTATTTCACCATGTGGCTGCACTGGAGTCTCAGAGCCTACTCTGACTCAGGAGGCTGAACAATTTGTGAATTGTCCTCTGCTCAATTAAACTCTTTTAAATTTAATTCAGCTGAAGTTTGTCATTTATCAGTGTATTTATCAAGTCAGCTCTGAGTTATCTTTTGTAAACTCTCATGTTTACACACACCACACACACACACACACACACACGAATTCCTTCTGTCATTTTGCTTTATTTTATCATGCTTCACAGATATGGCCTTATTTTTTTTTTTACAAGTTGAACCCTTGTGGTAACCCTACATTAAGCAAGTCTACCAATGCTATCTTTCCAATATCTAACACATGCTAACTGTGTCACTGTGGCATATTTTGATAAATCTCACAAAGTTTCAAGCATTTTTGCTATTATTATATCAGTTTTGATGTCCTGTGACAATTGCTTATTGATGTTACTGTTTTAATTGTTTGAGGGACATCACAAAATGCATGCATGTAATATGGTAAATAGAACTGATAAGTGTTGTGTGTATTCTGACTGTTCCACCAACCAGCTGTTTCCCATTTTTCTCCCTCTCCTCAGGCTTCCCTATTTCCTGAGACACAACAATATTGAAATTAAGCAAATTAATAACCCTACAAATGGCTTCTGAGAGTTCAAGGAAAAGGAAGGGTCGCATGTCTCTCACTTAAAATCAAACTAGAAGTGATTAAGCTTAATGATGAAGGTATGTTTAAAGCTGAGATAGGGCAAAGCCCATACTTGTGTCAAACATTTAGCCAAATTTTGAATATAAATAAACTGTTGATGAAGGACATTCAAAGTGCTACAACAATATATACAAAGGATAAGAATATGTAACAGCCTTATTGCTGATATGAAGAAAGTTTTAATTTTCTGGATTAAAGAAAAAACCAGTGAAGATATTTTCTTCTGCCAAATCCTAAACCAGAGCAAGGCTCTAACTCTTTCCAATTCTGAAAAGTGTAAGGAAGTTTCAGAAAAAATTTGAATCTAGCAGAAGTTGGTTTATAAGGTTTAAGGAAAGAAGCCATATCCATAAAGCAAAAGTGCAAGATAAAGGAAGCCTCTGTAAGTTATCCAGAAGACATAGCTAAAATAATTAATGAAGGTGGCTACACTAAACAATAGCTTTTCCATGTGGACAAAACAACCTCCTATTGAAAGAAGATACTATCTAAGACTTTCATAGCTACAGAGAAGTCAATGCCTAGCTTCACAGTTTCAAAGGATAGGATGACTCTTTTATTAGAGGCTAATGAAGCTGATTACTGGAAGTTGAAACCAATGCCAATTTACCACTTGGAAAATCCTAGGGCCCTAAAGAAATGTACTAAATCTATTCTGTGCTCTATCAATGGAACCACAAAACTTGGATGGAAGCATAGCTGTTTACAGCATAATTTACTGAATATTTTAATCCCACTTTTGAGATCTACTGCTTATGAACAAATGTTCCCTTCAAAATATTAGTGCTCATTGACAATAGGTCTGGTCACTCAGGAAGATGAGATATACACAGAAATTAATATTGCTTTTATGTCCACTAATACAACATTCATTCTGTAGCCCCTGGATCAAAAGGTAATTTCAACTTTTAAGTTATTGCACTTAAGAAGTACATTTTGTAAGAATATAGCTTCCATTGACAGCATTTCCTTTGTTGGATATTCGTAAAGTAAACTGAGCATTTTATAAAAAAGATTCATCTTTCTAGATGACATTAAGAACATTTGAGAGTCATGGGAAGAGGTCAAAATATCGACATCACCAGGAGTTTTTAGGAAGTTGATTCCAACCATCATGAATAATATTGAGAGGTTTAAGACTTCAATGGAGGAAGTAACTACAAATGTGGTAGCAATTGTAAGTGAAGTGTAATTAGAAGTGGAATCTGAAGATATGACTGAATTGCTTCAATTTAATGATGGAACTTGAATAGATGAGGAGTTGCTTCATATGAATGAACAAAGAAAGGGGTATATTGAGATGAAAAATACTCTTGGTGAAAATGCCATGAACATTTTTGAAATGAAAGCAAAGAATTTATACTATTACTTAAACTTATTTAATGAAGCAGCAGTAAGGTTTAAGTGGATTGATTGCAGTTTTAAAAGAATATCTACTAAGGGTAAAAAGCTATTATACAGCATTATTAAACAGCATTGCATGCTACACAGAAATTTTTTATGAAAGAAAGGCTCAGTGGATGCAATAAAAATCATTCTGGTCTTACTGAAATTGTGATCCTCCACAAGTAAAAAGATTACAGCTCACACAAGGATCAGATGATTGTTAGCATTTTCCAGCAATAAAGTATTTTTAATTGAGTTATGTACATTTTTATACATAACGCTATTTCAGACTTAATGGAATACAGACAATGTAGACATAATTTTATACACCATGGAAATCCAAAAAAAAATTGTATAACTTGCTTGATTGCAATATTTGCTTTATTGCAGTGATCTGAAACCAAACGTGTAATATCGCGAAGGTATGCCTTGTATTAGTGTAAACACTTAATGTGAGATCTACTTTTTTAAAGATATTTTAAGTGTATAATACACTATTGGTAACTATGGCCACAATATAGTGCAGCAGTTCTCTTAAACTTACTCATCTTATTGGGAACTGGAGGAAAAGCCAATCATTCTATTCTTTAACAAAGAGACTGGCAGTCCCTGCCATAGAGATCTTTGGAACTTTGAGCTTGAGAGATATAATTTAGGGTATCCAGTGGAAGAGATTTCAAAACAGCAAAGCATTCAAGATGCGACCTGGCTGTTCCTAACAGCATACAGTTACATGTGTTCACAAAAAAATGGTCTGAAATTGGAACTTATGTTTAAAAGGGAAACAGAGCATAAAAGTTTGAAAAATTTGCAGTCTGACCATGTGGTATAAAAGAAAACCCCATTGAAATTCAAGCTGGCTGCAAAAATTGCATAAGTAAAGAGAAACTGAATGTTAGTAGCCAACACAATGGGAAAAATTTCTCCAGAATATTTCAGAGATCTTCACAGCAGTCACTCTCATCACAGACCTTTAGGCCTAGGAGGGAAAAATTGTTTCGTGCTGTAGGCCTTGTGCCCAGCTGCTCTGTGAAGCCTCAGGACACGGCTCCCTGCATCCCATCTGCTCCAGCTCCAGCTGTGGCTACAAGGCATCAAGATACAGCTTGGGCCATGGATTCAGAGGGTGCAAGCCCCATATTTTGTTGTCTTGCATGTGGTGTCAGCCCTCCAGGTTCACAGAACGCTGAAGTTGAGATTTGGAAACTTCTGCCCAGATTTCAGGGGATGTATGGAAATGCCTGGATGTCCAGACAGAAGTTTGCTGCAGGGGCAGAACCCTCATGTAGAACCTCTACTAGGGAAATACAAAGGGAAATGTGGGGTGGAGTCCCCACACAGTTTCCCCACTGGGGCACTGAGTAGTGTAGCTGTGAAAAGAAGGCTTTCATCTTCCAAACAGCACAATGGTAGATTCACATATAGCTTGCACCGTGCACTTGGAAAAGCCACAGGCACTCAATGCCAGCCTATGAAAGCAGCAATGGGGGCTGTGCCCCCCTGTGGAGCCACAGGGATAGAGCTGCCAAAGGCCACTGAAGCCCACCCCTTGCATCAGCGGGAACTGGATGAGAGACAAGGAATTATAGGAGACTGTTTGAAGCTTTAAGATTTAATGACTGCCATATGGGGTTACAGGCTTGCACGGAGCCTGTAACTCCTTTGTTTTGGCCAATTTCTCCCATTTGGAATGGGAATATTTACCCAATTCCTGTACCCCATTGTATCTTGGAAGTAACCAACTTGTTTTTTATTTTACAGGCTCATAGGTAGAGGAAGTTGCCTTGTCTCAGATGTGACTTTGGACGTAGACTTTTTTGTTAATACTGAAATGCATTAAGACTTTGGGGTACTGTTGAGAAGGGATAATTGTATTTTGAAATGTGAGAAGGACATGAGATTTGAGAGGGGCTGAGGTGGGGATAACATGATTTGGCCTTGTGTCACACCCAAATTTCACATTGAATTCTAATCCCCACATGTCAGGAGAGGGACATGGTAGGAGGCAATTGGATCACAGGGGTGGATTTTCCCCATGGTGTTATCATGATAGTGAGTGAGTTCTCAGCATATCTAATGGTTTTAAAACTGTGGCACTTCTCTCTCTCTCTTTCTCTCTCATGTTGCCATATAAGAAATGCTTTACTTTCTTTTTGCACTCACCCGTGATTATAAGTTTCCTCAGATCTCTCCAACCATGAGGAACTATGAGTCAACTAAACTTTTTCTTGTAAATTACTGAATCTCAGGTAGTACTTTACAACAGTGTGGAAACAGACAAATACAGCATGTTATTTTAATTACATTAGCTCTAAATATAATTTGAAATAAGGAAATGTGATGCCTTTAGCTGTTTCTACATTTTGCATATTGTTTTGGCTATTTAGAGTGTTTCCAGGATCATAAATTATAGAATTTTTTTGTTTTTATAGAATATGTCATTGGGATTTTGATAGGGATTACATTGAATCTGTAAATCACTTCAGGTTGTATAGATACTTCAACATTGTTAAATATTTCAGTCAACATAATGTATCTTTCCAAATTAGTGTATTCTTTCCTTTCATTCATCAATGTCTTATAGTTTTTAGTATAGAAGTTTTTTTTTTATCTACTTGGTTAAGTTTATTCCTATATGTATTGTTTTTTTGGTGCTATTATAAATTGGATAGTTTCTTCATAGTTGCCTGTTAGTATACTGAACAATAACCTAATTTTGTATGTTGATTTTATATCCTGAAAATTTATGAAATTTGTTTTAATTCTACTAGTATTTTGTAGAGTCTTTACAGTTTTCCACGTATCATATAATGTCATCTGCAAACAGAGGTTGTTTTACTTCTTTTCTTATTTAGAAACCTGTTTTATTTTTATTTTTCTTGCTGAATTGTTCTAGCTAGGACTTCCAGTACTATGTGAAATAGAAGCAGCAAGAGTGAGCATCATTATCTGGTCCTGACACTAGATAAAAATTTTTGAGATTTTTTTATTGAGTATGAATTTAGCTGTGAAGTTTTCATATGCATCATTCCTCATGTTAAGGTGATTTTCTTATATTTCCAGGGTGTTGAAATGTGTCTTTTTTACTCATAGAAACATTGTTGAATTTTTCAAATGCTTTTATTTGCATCTGTTGAGATAACAATTGCTTACTATTCATTATTTTGTTAATGTGGTATATCACATTTGTTAATTTTGAACATTATCTTTCATTCCAGGGATAAACTTGTAATGTCTTTTAGGAAAGAAGTGACACTGAGTATGGATGTGTAGAAGAAGCCAAGCAATACTACTGTTCTTGCAATATCAATAGGAAGAATAGGAAGAGTGAGACTTTTTACACAATTTAATTATTGAATAGTTTCCTTGGCAACAGTAAAAACAATAGAAATCTGCTCAAAATGAAGCCAAAATATTCTGAGTGTATGCAAAACAGTACTGACACTGTAAGTGAACTTCTGAATACAGTAATTTCCATGCATAGTGTATGAAACATCATTAAGCTCAGTAAAGTTTTTCGTGTCATTTATGAATTAGAATAATAGCCTTAAAACCCCATAAGGGTTTTTATTATTTTTATTTTTTCTGGTTTTTAACTACTTTTAACTAGTTTTTAACACTGTTTTTCCTAGTTTTTAAATATTTGACTTGGATTATTTCCAATTTAAATAGATACTAAGTCTCTGGGAAAGAAGTTTTTCACTTAACAGGGTCAATTGTGAAATGATGTTTTGTCACAGGGGGAAGGAAATTATCCATTCCCACCATTTGATGCTAGAATAAACTGCATGACTCCTAGTTTTCAGTCATTTCAACTTCAGGCCTTTGACATAACTAATCCTTTTTCTCCTTCTTTCCTGTTTTGACAAACTTTTGGAAACAAAACAGCAACATTTTGTGATGATGAATATCACAGTTGCCTCACAGGCCAGCAGGAACCCAATCACATCCAAAGAATGGTACTGAAACGAGGTGAGGTTGTGGGCTGCAACCCGAAGGTGCTTGGCTCCTTTGTGGTGCATGACAAACTCAATCCAGAAGACTGCTTGATCCAGGGGCTTCGTTGGCTGATCATGATGAATCTTTGGTAATTTCATAGTGTTC
This sequence comes from Pongo pygmaeus, assembly GCF_028885625.2. Taxonomy (NCBI): domain Eukaryota; kingdom Metazoa; phylum Chordata; class Mammalia; order Primates; family Hominidae; genus Pongo; species Pongo pygmaeus. Next base: position 80,480,476 of record NC_072376.2, read on the forward strand.
TCTTTATAGCCAAGGATAAACAGAAAAATACAAACATAGAAAGTAAATTTATTTCCTAAGTATATCAAGACTATGGAAGGTCTTTGAAAAATGTTGCACAAATAATTCAAAGTAAATGTTATAGAATTGACATAGAAATTGAATATTTTAAATTGAATCATCACAGAAAGTTTGGTTTTAAATTATAATTTTATCATAGGCAAAATTTTTTAAAGTGAAAATGGGGTCAGGTGGGAAAGTTAATGTCTTTCAACCAGAGGAAATATGATGAGCCACTCCAAGTGCTGTAAGTAAGATAGTAGAAATGCAATCTGAGAATGATCATTTTGATGGACATATTTCTTGAGAGACGGTTGTGCTCCGTTGCTCAGGCTGGAGTATATTCCCTTCATCAGGGCTCACAGTAGCCCTGATCTTGTGGGTTTAAGCAATCATGACACCTGAGCCTCCTGAGTAGCTGGGACTACGAGCTCAAACACTCTGCCTGGCTTATTTTTAAATTTGTTTGTGGTAATGGAATCTCGCTAATGTTGCCCAGGCTGGTCTTAAACTCCTGGGTTCAAACATCACTCCTGATTCACCTCCCAAAGTGCAGGGACTACAGGCATGAACTACCGTGTCTGGACTATTTTGATATTTTAAGAAATAATTGTGTTCAGTGGTTGAAATGCCCTCTAACTAATCTCTCCACTTCTACTCTACTCTTCTGTCTTCCTCTGTATTTTCCTTCCAGTAGCCAGAATAATGTTTTTTTGAAACTAATGTCAGATTATGACACTCCACTGATTAAGATTTCCATCTGGCTTCTCATCACATTAAGAAGAAAATCTGTAATGGGAACACATGAATGAACACATGGAGGGGAACAACACACACTGGGACCTAGCAGAGGGGAGAGGGTGGTAGGTAGGAGGAGATCAGAAAAAATAACTTGTGTTTACTAGGCTTAATATCTGGGTGACAAAATAATCTGTACAACAAACCCAGAAACAACAAGTTTGCCTATATAACAAACCTGCATTTGTTCCCCTGAACATAAAGTAAAAGTTAAATAAAAAATAAAATAAAAAAGAATGACATTCTTTTTAATAGAAAAAATAGAAAGGAATAAGATCTCTTTTTGGTCTACAGAACTTGACATGGTCAGGCACTGGCAACTTCTCCTAAGACTTTCCCCTGCATAGTCTCTTCTAGGGACACTGGGCTTCTATTAATCTTGAAGCTCCCAAAGGTGTTCTCACCTTAGACCCTTTACACCTTTTGTTCCCTCTCTCCCTTTTCAGAGCATTCTTTCTTGCAATAAAATGAGGCTTGATTCTGTCTCTTTTTGAGACTTCCCCTTAAATGATCCTTGTTAGAGAGGCTTTTCCTGGCCACACTATATAGTACCTGTAGAATTTTCTCCAGTGTTTCGTGCTTATTTTGCTATTTAATTTCTAGAACTTTAAAATATTTTACATACCTTCTAAAATAAAATCTTATATATGAGATACATAAGATAAATATACACACACTAGTGAGTAATTTAAAATTTTAAGATTATGTTAAACATTATCCTGAAGTAAAGACACCTACTGCTTAGGTTCTCGGTTGTTAAAACCTGCCTAGAACTCTCTCTTTTTGGATCATTTTAGTCACTACATTCATTCTCAATTTAAGTATTAATCTGACTTCTAATTTTGTAGATTAGCATTGCTTGTTTATATAATTGAATTATATAATATATACTTATTTGTGTCTGTTTTGTTTTGTAGCAGTTATTGGTTAATTACATTGCTGTATAGTATTCAGTTGATTGACAAATACCACAGAGTATCTCTTTATTTTATAACTGATGGACACCTGGCTTGTTTACATTTTTGGACATCATTAGTTATCCTGGTATAAATATATATATATATCATTAGATTTACATATTAATTTCTGCTGGGTATATAATTGGAAGAAGAGTAGCTGTAATAAAGGTGCATATATAATTATAATATTTTGTTGACTGAATTTTGTAAAAATGCATTTTTAATTTCCAAAATTTAGAGAATTTTTTAGTTATCATTCTTTGGATGATTTCTAACTTATTTCTAGTATAATACATGCACACACATATGTGTATGTATACATATATTCACATTTTTATGCTACATATAAAGGTATATACATATATATCACGTTACATTTAATTATGCTCTTCAAAAGTTTTATTTCCTTAATCATTATTTTGTCATCTTTTTTTCTGTTTAAATTTAATATGAGTACTGGTGGATTCAGAATCTACCATCTTATTCTGTATTTTCTATTTTCCAACCTGTCTTATTTTTTTCAATTATTTCCTATTTTTAATCATTCATTGTCTTACTATTTTTTGTGTAAAGTATTTTAAGGTATTCCTTTATGTGGTACCTTTTATATAACAACAATCTTGATAGTAGTAATAAATTCTGAATTAATGATAGCTGATCTAGATATAGCATTTTCCACATTTTTTCCTTTGGAGTATGGAAAAATTAATTATTTTGCTTTTATTCTTTCAGTATTAAAAACTTGTGCTTCAAAGTTCATCTACAAGAAAGTAAGATAAATAAAAAATCAACCCCTCCAGTCAAAGAAAATATTTGAAATTCATATATCTGATGAGAAATTATATTCATAATATAAAAAGAAGTCTTATGAATCAACAATAAGTAAAAAATTTACAACGTGTACAAAAGATTGAAATAGAAATTTATGTAAAGCAGATATATGAATGGTCAGTAAGTGCGTGAAAAGATGGTTAATATCTCTAGCCAGAAGGAAATGTAAAGCAAGACCACAATGAGACACCACTTTACACCCAATGGAATGGCTATAAGATAAAGAAAGGTGATAACAAGTTTTGGGAAAAGTGTGAAGAAATTGGAACCCTCCTGTACAGCTGGTGTTAATGAAGAATGGGGTAAGTACTTTGAAAAACAGTTTAGTGGTTTTTCATCCACATACACATAAAGTTCCACAATCACTCTGCAATTCCACTGCTAGTATCTCCTCAAAAGAAGGGAAAATCTGTTTTTACCCAAAACTATGTATAGCAAGGTTCCTCAGAGCAAAAATTTGAAATAACTAAAGTGTCCATTACCTGATAATCATGTAAATTCAAAGTGTGTATTCATGCTGAGGAATATTATATAGCAAAAACAAAACAAAGTACTGATATGTTCAACATGAATGAAACTGAAAAAAAAATTATGAGAAGTGAAAGAAGTCATTTACAAAACCCCATAAATTGTGTGACTTCATTTATATGAAATATACAGGGAGTATAATCTAATGAGAAATACAACAATTTGATATTTACCTAGACTAGGGGTTTATGGAGAGTGACTTAATGCATTATGTTTTATTTTGGAGTCATAAAAATGTTCAAAAATTGTATTATGGTGATGGATTCGTAATTAAACACATCAAATATATTTAAATTTTACACTTTAAATAGGTGAGTTTTATGCTTATAAATTATAAGTTGGGAAAAAGCTGAGTGTTGGGAAGAAAGCTGAGGTAGGGCTTGCATATCTGACATAATGTCCTCTGGAATGTGTCTAGACTTGCTGCCTCCTTGCTTCTAGCCTTCCTAGGACACTAGATTGATTGTATTCCCATTATCTCAAGTAGCAGGACATGTTCCTTATAAATGCTAAACCATCACAGCTGTAGATCATGCGCCAGTCCTTTTGACCTCTACATCTCACCAACCATTTCTTTCTTGAATTACCAATAAATAGCATGGGCTCCCAGAGCTCTGGGCCTTTGCAGCCTCCACAATTGTGATGGCCCCCTCGTCCCAACTTTCTCTCTCAAACTGTCTTTTTCTCAATCCTTTGACTCCGCCAGACTTTGTCACCCCTATGACCTGGTGTTGGGTCTGATCACTCCAACAGTATATCCCATCACATTTCTTAAAATAATATTTTTTTTAGGGAAACAGGTTATACTTTCAGAAATGTTATTTATTGGGTTTGAATATTTTATTATGTTTCTCCAAGTTCATTATTCCTTTTCATTGTGTATTCTGTAATTTTAAAAAATGTGTATTCATAATAATTATTTATATGTCTTTAACATTATTTTTATGTAGAATAGTTGTTGCAGAAATTGATGACTTATTAAATGTATGAGTTTCAAATGTAACTTTGAAATTACTATCTGGTAGAAAGTAAAAGCAGATTTACAATTACTTAAATCATTTAAATTCTTTCAAAATTAGTCTCTTACATAAAGGATGAAACTCATTGTTACTGCTGACAAGAGAAGCTATCTATAAATACCACCTAGTGAAAAATATTGTTATACTGACAAAGGATCATTAATTACTGTCTTCAGCGCATTCTGCAAGTCTGTACTAAACATTGTGGTGAAATCCAATCTAGCAGCTTCTCCTTTGACCTGCGTGTGAACAATATTATCAGGCTGTTCCAAAAACAAAGGAAGGCCTACCACAGGGATCCCATGGTAGATTGCCTCATAGATGCCATTGCTTCCACTATAAATGATAAAAGCTTTGGTTTTTGGGTGACCTAGGATTGGATTAATTTTAGCAAAATTAATAATTATAAGTAAAGAGTAAAATGAGAAATAAACAATATGAGGCACTGAAAGAATCAATATTCTCTAGATAGTATTATTATGCCCATAAAACTGCATGGAAATTGCGTTTAGATTTCAGAGAAAGAAGTACCTACTTCTGCTGGTGAGATAACTGATGGCTATATGAAGATGTGGTGGTGTATGTGACTTCAGGCTAGAAAAATGAATTAAGGTTGCCAGGTGGACAAAATGATGAAACATATTTTGAACAAAAACATTAAAATGTGCAAAAGATAAAAGAATAAGATTGGACATGTAAGAACAGGTTATCTTAAAAAAATAGTGCAGTCACTCAGCGTGATATGTGGGGTGTGCAAGGCAGCAGGGAGTGGGGTAGATGTGGTGCTGGGACAGAGGAAGGATAGGCCACACTTCATCATAAAAAATGTTGTCACTTTATGTGAAGATTGGGGATTTATTCCCATAGAAAATGCAGTCAGTGGTAATGGAAGAGGAACTGTTATTTTTCAGTGTCATTTGAAATAACCCTGTAGTATCAGAAAGGACAGGTATAAAGTTGTAGAAATAGGAGACAGAGAGACAACCCAGGAAGTTATTGAGAGACCTATGAATAGTAATTACACCTAAAATAAAAATACTTTGATTCCAATGATAAAGAATACAAGTGTATATAATAAAATGACAACTATTACAGTTCTCCTTTTCCTCACAAGAATGGAAAATAAATATGAAAAAGTAATATTTTATTTTTAGTTTTTTAATAATAAATATTCGATAAGCATGTTTCATGTTGAACTATTATCACTCTAATTGGCTGTTATTCATATATTACATATTTGTTCTCTAGAGTCTTACCAAGAAGGTCATTCTAGTGTATCCACTTGTACAGTCGAGTATTGGATCCTAAAGTATTTGTTTTTTTGCCATTAAGTCTCCATAGAACCTGTGAGGGTGAGGAAAATATCTTGTGCCATGAGTAGAACTCCAAAGTTATAGCATGTTAGAACTCTATAGAGATTGACAATCAGCTAGTTAAATCCCTTTTATATGAAAAATGAAGAAATGAGAACAAGACATTAAGTAATGAAAACTACTAAAATTACGAGGTAAATTGAATACTGCCATTTTATGTCCTTACTTTAAAAATGTTTGGTATATAAGGAAATCATAATATTTCCAACATAGTAGCTTAGACACATTGGAGTATCAATGAAAAATTTAAATATTTAAGAAATTGTTAGCCATTCATTATTATTCTCATGTAAAAAGTGGTAACTAATTAGTGATGACCTATGCATTTATTTTATGTATTTATTCTAGCTGTCTTCTTCCAAATTTAATATTAATTTATTTTTGAATGATATAAGAAGGCTTTACATCTATCTAATAGTTTATTAGATTGACATCTTTGATTTACAAAAAAACAACAGCTATAAAATCAGCTACATTTGAGAATGCTATGTAGGTAGTGTGTATAATTTCTTTCAGATTATAATTTATCCTGCTCTACTTCAAAAAAAATTTCAAGTGTCGATTTTTGACATAAATTCAGAGTATTATCAGTATTGCTATTTATGCAAGTATTTTCAATGTAGGAAAAAAAAAAGCCGTTTGCAATTTAGGAATAACAATATAGCTGCTGAAAGTGTATAAAATTGTGTGTTTTGCCAAATTTTGCTTACCTGATCATTAACATTTAAATGATGAACTACAAAGCATGACCAGCACTGAATAATATAGTTTGCTTTAGCCAAGCCATTCCCATGCCCATTACCAAAAAAGGTAACTGATTTTAGAATTCCCAAGCAATCCTGATAAACTGAAGTACAATTTACAAGTGTTTACTTTGAATTTGCTACGGGAATGTTAAAGTAACTTTGTGTTTTCAGAAAAAATTTAGCATAGGTCCTTAGAAGAACACTACATCAGTTAAAAAAAGTAACTCACAAATACAGAAAAATTGCAAGTGTATTCTACGTATTAGAAAATAAGTTCCTACTATATTTTATGGAGTAGGGGCATTTGAACCTCTTTCCATGAGTGATATCCTTCTCCTTGACTCCTTCTTGATTTCTTTTCTCCTTCCTCAATCTGAAGGAGGTGTTAACTGGTGGTTAGAGCAGAGGTTTTGTGGGGTCATATTTTATAATGTAAGAGGCTATCCTATAAGCAGGATTCCATTTCCACCTGTTACATTAAATTTTCCTGCTTAAGGCATTAACAGGGTCCAGTCCTGCAGGCCAGGCAAGTTTTCTATTTTCTCTAAATTTTGTCAGCTAGGTGGTTACCTGGAATAGTGGTTTGTCAGGGTAGGACATCCTTTTTCTGAATAGCACCCTGAACAGCACACTAAATAGGGCTATTGCAACATGTATAGGAAACGCCAGAGGCCAGATTATATGACAAGCCTAAATTCCATGATGTATTTCAGACTTTCTTCAATACCTGCTTATTGTTACTGTGATAGTGCAGTACCTCAATAACATTTGACTCCTTTTTGGGAATATCTATAGTGTGTACAATGCCCTCAGAAACTCTGTAAGAAAAATGAGAAAATTACAGGGCAGAATTTGGTGATTGCTACGTACATGTCTATAATATCATGATAATACCAAAACTTCACATGCAACTTTTAAATTTCTTTCTTTCTTGTCACAATGTTAATGCCAATATTATTATCAATGAAAACTCTCCTTTTTGCTATTTTAGCATCTTCCATATATATTTTTATTTTTGAACAGATATCTGAGATAATTAGAACTATTCTATCAGTTAATGTTGCAGGCAGAAAATTTCAATGACTGGACTCTTTACAGTTTAATGGACTCATTCAGTGGCTGTTCACCATGAAAGCACTTTATCTGACCTTTTGTGGGATCTCAGCAAGGGCTGATGCAATCACATTGGCCTTTTCTTCTGTCATATTACTGACCATTGACCCCAGAGAAAACACCACAACATCATTTTCTCCAGAGCTCTGCACAAACTCTTCCATTTCCTGTGAAGTCAGAATTTGCTCCATCACAAAAGTGTCAGCACAGCAAGCACTATTGAAGGGATTCTAACAAACATCTAAACAGAGAAAATCAAGTATTATCAGGAATTTTTGGAGTACTGGCTGTGTTCTTAACTGATCTAATTTCTCAGTTTCTTTAAAAGGAAATGTGTAATATGAGATTGATGGTCTCCATTATGTATATCTGTGGACATATGAGTGTGTACCCATGTAGGTATGTGTGTATAAGAAGAAATGAAACAGTTATTATACTGTAGTAGAAGAAAATAACACTGGAAAATATTATACACAGACTCTTCATTTATAATATTATGATTATTAATATGGGTTATTGGAAGGTAGATTTACTTCATTTTAATTCTATGTCACTGTAGTTTTAGTAAATATCTGTGGTCAAAGGAACCTTTTCCTCTAGAATTCTTTTAGTTAGGAGTCCTTGGAGCCATTACACCTGCCTTTGAGCAATGGGGAAAAGTTACAACTGCAAAGAATTTATGTCAATGTTTCCTTAGCTCTATAATTCTTTATACCTCACTTGAAATTTCCCAGAGTTTCTGTCTTCCTACTCCCCCATCCTCTACAAAAGAAATTAAAGTCTGAAGTTTAAGAATCACTGACATTCTGGGGTCTGGTATTGTGGTTTGAAATTTCTGTGAAGAACTCCTAAGAATCCCATTTACAATATAGAATTATACAGTATACAGTTAAATAATTGAGTAAGCTTATTTCTCAGGTCATTGTTTTGATGTGACTTTCACATTTATTTTTTCTAAAATCACACTGATAAATTGATGTGCTATTTATAACTGCCTGTAAAGGAACCTCTTCATCACTTTGCTGTGTCTCACAGGGAGCACTTGGGAAATTCCACCAGGAGAGGTGGAAAGGCCACCAGACCTTTCTCCAGTGGAGACCTGCTTACTCTCTAGAGTAGCTCCCTCACACTATACAAAGCCCTGATGAATAAGTGTTTGTTTAGAATTGATTGATAGTTATTCTGACTGATGTGTGACAATGCTTTCCTATTTTTAAATTTAGATGCACTCTATAATTCCAGATTGTGATGTGTATTCTCATCCAGAAGAAAGAAAGAGAAAGAAGAAGAAAGAAAGGAAGAAAGAAAGAAAGAAAGAAAGAAAGAAAGAAAGAAAGAAAGAAAGAAAGAAAGGAAGGAAGGAAGGAGAAAGGAAAAGAAAGGAAAGGAAAGGAAAGCAATGGAAAGGAAAGGAAAGGAAAGGGAAAAGATTTGGGAAGGGAACAGAAAGGAAAGGAAGGAGGGAGGAAAGGAGGAAGGAAGGAGAGAGAGAGAAAGAGAAAGAAAGAAAGAAGAAAGAAGGAAAGAAAGAAAGAAAGAAAAAGTATACCCAAAAGTTTCCTGGATATTATGTCAAAATTGTGTGCTCATCTTTTTACTGTTGTTGTTATTTTTGTCTTGTATTAATTATTATTTTTTTCTTTTTGTAAAGTAATGACAAACCACTTCCAACATAACAAATGGATATACTTTTAGATCTTAATCATAGGGGTAAACCTTCTTTTTATAACTATTGTTTACCAAAACAAAGAATAAAACTTCTGATGGTTGTCCATGCACACCATATATTGCCAAGTATTTTTGAAAAATATAATTTCAAACTTATAACATCATTGTTAACATGAGAGTCATTTCAATACTATTCCAAGTAATAAGTGGGACATCCAGGTATTCTGCGTGGTTCCAGTTACCTGTGGCCATATTTAATGTAACTTGCATTAAATGTTTTATCTTACTGGCTTGCTGCCCAAAGTCATCTTTATTGAAGTTATAAAATGTGTTTATAGATTCATCACTGATCTCATTCTGTGCTATATTTGTAAAAATAACATAAGATGAATGTAAGAAATGTTGTAACAGTATAAAAATTAAAAAAAATAAATTTCTCCCATACTCTCTGTCTAAAAATATTCTCCATATAAAATGTGTATGCATTTTATGGTCATCTTTATGTTTAAATAACTCAATGTAAATATGTGATGTTTATTTAGAACATTTTTATCTTATTGGATGTAACTTTTTATCCTACTGAAAAATTGTGATCTTGTTTTATTCATCATTTTATTCTTCAATTTCCAACTATATTTGTATTATGGCTTTCAGTAAAATAATTGTAATTGCTTGGTTTGTGCATTCTATAAGTTATTAATCATTTCTTAATGTAAGATATTTAAATTACTACCACTGTTTATTTTGTATCTGCCACAAATATTGAATTTTTCCATCATGATTTAGTTTTCCTCTGTATAGTTTCATGTGAGTATATCATGAAGCCAATGGCTATATGTATTTTTAAAACACTTAATACTTTTTACCAACTGTCTTATTCTTTTAACATATATAAAAATTATCTGAGAATCTAATACTTAATGGAAAGGCAAGAAATTTAGAGTAACAATTATTTTATGTAGTAAAGAACTAAAGACAGGCTTCACAACTATTGACTTAAATTCAAATCTTCATTCTGCAAGTTAATAACAAGAGCTAGTAGCAGCAATAATCACTTTTGTATTACTAGTCATTCTTGCCCTTATCCTCCTTCTCTACCTGCTCTCTTCCACCTTCTACTGGCATTATCAATTTTCTTTAATGTTAACAGTGATTTTTTTTGAGAATAATAAGAGATAATAATAATAACTGGAGACTGCAAAGAATTTTTATTCATTTTACCTCTGCTTTTGTCATTTGAGAAAGTTTCCATATAGAGCTTAAGCAATTTTTATTCAACATAATTATTGGATTTTATCTTGACTAAGATTTCAGTTTTATGTTGCTTCTAATAAGAAGGTAGACAAAAAGGATCTCTTAAGAGATTATATAGGAGTCACTTCCAAGATGGCAGAATAGGAAGAGCGCCAGTCTACAGCTCCCAGGAAGATTGACAGAGAAGATGAGTGATTCCTGGATTTCCAACTGAGGCACCTGGTTCATCTCACTGGGACTGGTTGGACAGTGGGTGAAGCCCATGGAGAGCAAACTGAAGCAGGGTGGGGTGTCAACTCACCTGGGAAGCACAAGGGCTAGGGGGATTTCCCTTTCCTAGCCAAGGGAAGCAGTGAGTGACTGTACCTTGAAGAACGGTACACTACTGCCCAAATACTGTGCTTTTCTCATGGTATTCACAACCAGCAGACCAGGAGGTTCCCTCCCATGCCTGTCTTGGTGGGTCCCACACACACAGAGCCTTGCTCGCTGCTAGCACAGGAGTCTGAGATCAACTTGGGATGCTGGAGCTTGGTGAGGGGAGGGATGTCTGCCATTGCTGAGGCTTGATTAGGCGGTTCCATGCTCACAGTGTAAACAAAGTGGCAGGGAAGCTTAAACTGGGCAGAGCCCACTGCAGCTCAGCAAGGCCTACTGCATCTCTAGATTTCACCTCTGGGGGCAGGGCATATCTGAACAAAAGGCAGCAGACAGCTTTTTCAGGCTTAAATGTCCTTGCCTCACCGCTCTGAAGAGAGCAGTGTTTCTCCCAGCACAGAGTTCAAACTCTGATAATGGACAGACTGCCTCCTCAAGTGGGTCCCTGACAGCTGTGAAGCCTGACTGGAAGACATCTCCCAGTAGGGGCCAACAGACACCTCATACAAGCGGGCAACCCCCTGGGATGAAGCTTCCAGAGGAAGGATCAGGCAGCAATATTTGCTGTTCTGCAGGCTCTGCTGGTGATACCAGGAAAACAGGGTCTGGAGTGGACCTCCAGCAAACTCCAACAGACCTGCAGCTGAGGGTCCTGACTGTTAGAAGGAAAACTAACAAACAGAAAAGAATATCATCAACATCAACAAAAAGGATATCTACACCAAAAACCCATCCGTAGGTCACCAACATCAAAGACCAAAGGTAGATAAAACCACAAAGATGAGGAGAAACCAGAGCAGAAAGGGTGAAAATTCCAAAAACCAGAAAGCCTCTTCTCCTCCAAAGGAACACAACTCCTCACCAGAAAGGGAACAAAACTGGATGGAGAATGAGTTTGATGAGTTGACAGAAGTAGGCTTCAGAACATCCACAATAACAAAGTTCTCTGAGCTAAAGGAGGATGCTCTAACCCATTGCAAGGAAGCTAAAAACCTTGAAAAAGGGTTAAATGAATGGGGATCTAGAATAACCAGTGTAGAGAAGAGCATAAATGACCTGATGGAGCTGAAAACCACAGTACGAGAAGTTCGTGAAGCATACACAAGCTTTGATAGTCAATTTGATCAAGTGGAAGGAAGGATGTCAGTGATTGAAGATCAAATTAATGAAATAAACTGAGAAGACAAGATTAGAGAAAAAAAGTGAAAAGAAATGAACAAAGCCTCCAAGAAATATGGAACTATGTGAAAAGACCAAATCTATGTTTGCTTAGTGTACCCAAAACTGATGGGGGGAATGGAACCAAGTTACAAAACATTCTTCAGGATATTATCCAGGAAAACTTCCCTAACCTAGCAAGGAAGGCCAATATTCAAATTCAGGAAATACAGAGAACACCACAAAGATACTCCTCGAGAAGAGCAACCACAACACACATAATTGTCAGATTCTCCAAAGTTGAAATGAAGGAAAAAATGTTAAGGGCAGCCAGAGAGAAAGGTCGGGTTACCCAGAATGTGAAGCCCATCAGACTAACAGTGAATCTCTCAGCAGAAACCTTACAAGCCCAAAGAGAGTGGGGGCCAATATTCAACATTCTTAAATAAAAGAATTTTCAGCCCAGAATTTCATATCCAGCCAAACTAAGCTACATAAGTGAAGGAGAAATAAAATCCTTTACAGACAAGCAAATGCTGAGAGATTTTGTCACCACCAGGTCTGCCTTACAAGAGCTCCTGAAGGAAGCACTAAACATGGAAAGGAACAACTAGTACCAATCACTGCAAAAACATACCAAATTGTAAAGACCATTGACACTATGAAGAAACTGCATCAATTAAAGGGTGAAATAACCAGCTAGCATCATAATGACAGGATCAATTTCATACATAACAATATTAACCTTAAATGTAAATAGGCTAAATACCCCAACTAAAAGACAAAGTCTGGCAAATTGGATAACGAGTCAAAACCCATTGGTGTGTTGTATTCAGGAGACCCATCTCATATGCAAAGACACACATAGTCTTAAAATAAAGAGATGGAGGAAGACATCTACCAAGCAAATGGAAAGAAAAAAAAAAGGGCGGTTGCACTCGAGATCTCTGATAAAGCAGACTTTAAATGAGCAAAGAGAAAAATAAGGCCATTACATAACATTAAAGGGGTCAATTCAACGGGAAGATCTAGCTATCTTAAATATACTAAATATATATGCACCCAATACAGGAGCACCCAGATTGATAAAGCAAGTTCTTAGAGACCTGCAAAGAGACTTAGATTCCCATACAATAATAATAGGAGATTTTAACACCCCACTGTCAATATTAGACAGATTAATAAGACAGAAAATTAACAAAGATATCCAGGACTTGAACTCAGCTCTTGACCAAGCGGACCTAATAGACATCTACAGAACTCTCCACCGCAAATCAACAGAATATACATTCTTCTCAGCACCACATCGCAGTTATTCTAAAATTGACAACATAATTGGCAGTAAAAGACTCCTCAGCAAATGTAAAACAACAGAAAACACAACTGTGATTTCTGCAGAGTCAGACAGACTGTAGTCTGAGAGACAGACCACAATTTGATTGCACACAGTGCAATCAAATTACAATTCAGGATTAAGAAACTCACTCAAAACCAGACAACTGCATGGAAACTGAACAACCTGCCTCTGAATGACTACTGGAAATATAACAAAATGAAGGCAGAAATAAAGATGTTGTTTGAAACCAATGAGAACAAAGACACAATGTACCAGAATCTCTGGGACACATTTAAAGCAGTGTGTAGGGGGAAATTTATAGCACTAAATGCCCACAAGAGAAAGCAGGAAAGTTCTAAAATTGACACCCTAACCTCACCATTAAAAGAACTAGAGAAGCAAGGGCAAACAAATTCAAAAGCTAGCAGAAGACAAGAAATAACTGAGATCAGAGCAGAACTGAAGGAGATAGAGACACAAAAAAACCTTCAAAAAATCAATGAATGCAGGAGCTGGTTTTTTGAAAAGATCAACAAAATTGATATACTGCTAGCAAGACTAATAAAGAAGAAAAGAGAGAAAAATCAAATAGATGTAATAAAAAATGATAAAGGGGATATCACCACCAATCCCACAGAAATACAAACTACCATAAGAGAAAACTATAAACACCTCTACGCAAATAAACTATAAAATCTGGAAGAAATGGATAAGTTCCTGGACGCACACACTCTCCCTATACTAAACCAGGAAGAAGTTGAAACTCTGATTAGACCAATAACAGACTCTGAAATTGAGGCAATAATTAATAGCCTAGCAACCAAAAAAATTCAAAGACCAGAAGGATTTACAGCCAAATTCTACCAGAGGTACAAAGAGGAGTTGATACCATTCCATCTAAAACTATTCCAATCAATAGAAAAAGGGAATCCTCCCTAACTCATTTTATGAGGCCAGCATCAACCTGATACCAAAGCTGGGCAGAGACACAACAAAAAAAGAGAATTTTAGGCCAATATACTTGATGAACATCGACGTGAAAATCCTGAATAAAATACTAGCAAACCAAATCCAGCAGCACATCAAAAAGCTTATCCACCATGATCAAGTTGGCTTCATCCCTGGGATGCAAGGCTGGTTCAACATAAACAAATCAATAAATGTAATCCATCACATAAACAGAACCAATGACAAAAAGCACATGATTATCTCAATAGACGCAGAAAAGGCCTTTGACAAAATTCAACAGCCTTTCATGCTAAAAACTCTCAATAAACTAGGTATTGAAGGAACATATCTCAGAATAATGAGAGTTATTTGTGACAAACCCAAGCGAATATCATACTGAATGTGCAAAAGCTGGAAGCATTCCCTTTGAAAACCGGCACAAGACAAAGATGTCCTCTCTCACCACTCCTATTCAACATAGTATTGGAAATTCCATCCAGGGCAATCAGGCAAGTGAAAGAAATAAAGGGTATTCAATTAGGAAAAGAGGAAGCCAAATTGTCTCTGCTTGCAGATGATATGATTGTATAATTAGAAAACCCCATCGTCTCAGCCCAGAATCTCCTTAAGATGATATGCAACTTTAGCAAAGTTTCAGGATACAAAATCAATGTGCAAAAATCGCAAGCATTCCTATACACCAAGAACAAATAGAGAGCCAAATCATGAGTGAACTCCCATTCACAATTGCTACAAAGAGAATAAAATACCTAGGAATTCAACTAACAAGGAATGTGAAGGACCTCTTCAAGGAGTACTACAAACCACTGCTCAATGAAATAAAAGAGGACAGAAACAAATGGAAGATCATTCCATGCTCATGGATAGGAAGAATCAACATCATGAAAATGGCCATACTGCCCAAGGTAATTTATAGATTCAATGCTATACCCATCAAGCTACCACTGACTTTCTTTACAGAATTGGAAAAAACTACTTTAAATTTCATATGTAACCAAAAGGGATCCCTCATAGCCAAGAGAATCCTCAGTAAAAAGAATGAAGCTGGAGGCATCATGGTACCTGACTTCAAACTATACTACAAGGCTACAGTAACCAAAACAGCATGGTACTGGTACCAAAACAGATATATAGAACAATGGAACAGAACAGAGGCCTCAGAAATAACACCACACATTTACAACTATCTGATCTTTGACAAGCCTGACAAAAACAATAACTGGAGAAAGACTCCCTATTTCATAAATGGCACTGGGAAAATGTGCTAGCCATATGTAGAAAGCTGAAACTGAATCCCTTCCTTACACCTTACACAAAAATTAACTCAAGATGGATTAAAGACTTAAATGTAAGACCTAAATCCACAAAAACCCTAGAAGAATACCTAGGCAATAACATTCAGGACGTAAGCATGGGCAAAGCTTTCACTAGTAAAACAACAAAAGCAATGGCAATGAAAGCCAAAATTGACAAATGGGATCTAATTAAACTAAAGCACTTCTGCAGAGCAAAAGAAACTATAATCAGAGTGAACAGGCAACCTACGGAATGGGAGAAAAGTTTTGTGATCTATCCATCTGACAAAGGGATAATATTCAGAATCTACAAAGAACTTAGACAAATTTACAGGAAAAAAACACATGACACCATTAAAAACTGGGCAAAGGATATGAACAGACACTTCTCAAAAGAAGACATTCATGCAGCCAACAGACATATGAAAAAATTATCATCATCACTGGTCATCAGAGAAATGCAAATCAAAACCACAATGAGATACCATCTCATGCCAGTTAGAATGGCGATCATTAAAAAGTCAGGAAACAACAGATGCTGGAGAGAATGTGGAGAAATAGGAATGCTTTTACACTGTTGGTGGGAGTGTAAACTAGTTCAGTCGTTGTGGAAGACAGTGTGGTGATTCCTCAGGGATCTAGAACTAGAAATACCATTTGGCCCAGCAATCCCATTACTGGGTATATACCCAGCAGATTATAAATCATGCTACTATAAAGACACGTGCACACGTATGTTTATTGCGGCACTACTCACAATAGTAAAGACTTGGACCCAACCCAAATGTCCATCAATGATAGACTGGATAAAGAAAATGTGTCACATATACACCATGAAATAGTATGCAGCTATAAAAAAGGATGAGTTCATGTCCTTTGCAGGGATGTGGATGAAGCTGGAAACCATCATTCTCAGAAAAATATCAGAAGGATAGAAAACCAGACACCACGTGTTCTCACTCATAAGTGGGAGTCACTCATAAGTCCATGAGAACACATGGACACACGGCAGGGAACATCACACACGGGGGCCTGTTTCGGGGTTGGAGGATGAAGGAGGTATAGCGTTAGGAGAAATACCTGATGTAAATGACGAGTTGATGGGTGCAGCAAACCAACATGGCACATGTTTATCTGTGTAACAAACCTGCACATTGTGCACATGCACCCTAGAACTTAAAGTATAATAATAAAAAAAGATTATATAATGTAGTAAAGAATGCTTGCTTTCTATTTATGTCTTAACAGATTGATCTTAAAGTAAAATATACCACATTCTTGTGTTCCTTCTAAGAAATATCATCCTATATTCTGGCAGAACTCTTTTGTAATTCAAATCTAACGGCAGTTTTCAGAAACAATTGGTAGGTACTATGTCCTTTCTTACATGTGCACTGTTCATTTTCTCTGCGCTTCTCTTTCAGGCAGCTACAATGTCGAGACCCAGGCTCCCCAGAGAGCTTTAGTGATGTATCCTACAGGCTTGGCATAAGGCAGAAAGCACCAGCTCTAATAGGATAAACTGACCCTTTTATGTCCTAAGATGTAGACCTCTGGGATCTTGGTGACAAACGGTTTAAATGCTGGAGAGAAAGCAAGTAAACACTGGATGTGGCTGCAAATATTTTGAGGGCACATATTAAAACTGATGAGAAATGGTGTACAATTTAAGCTAGAATACTGGTGAAGAGCCTCAACCCTTACAGTACAACTTTAGCATCTCAGCTTGTTCATCTGACTGCCCAAACTTAAGCATCTACATTTAAACAAGTCCACACAGCATCTGTCCTCTAGGAGTTTGTTAATGAATATAATCTTTATTTGTTGGAAAACCTGTCCCTATTAAATGAAAAATTATATCTCAAATGGCTGTCACATGTTAGCTGGTTGATAGTATCAGAAGCAATAACAAAAATCACAATAATTACAATGTTAATAATATTTAAGGATAACTATATGTCGAAGACAAAGTGTTTTGCCTGTATTAACAATTTTTCCACATAAAACAATATGAAGTTAGTGATAATATTGTAAAAGCAGGCATAAGTATCCCTATCAAAATTCCAGACCATTTTTCCTTTATCTGTTGCTTACACTCATGCAAAATTTCCTAATAATTTGCACATTTACAGTCTGATCTTTCTGCTGCCTAATCCATTGAACACCTTGGGAGCTTTTTCAAAAAGGAAAGCCTAATTATCTCACTTCATTTCTTAACACATTTTAGTAGCTCCCCATTGTTCTTTATAGATATTTTTAACTCATAATTATTGGGATCCAACTTACCTCTCTAGCATCATCTGCCTTTTTACTCAGCTTTTTTCTGCAAACAAATTTTGGAGTCCTAGGAACTGCCCTTACTTCTCTAAATGCTTTCCTTTTTTGTCTTCCTCTCCCCATCACCCTTTCACCTATTCTGGCACATTGTTGAGGACTCACTTTCATTATCAATGACTTTGGAATCTCTTCTGGATGTTCCCTTAGGATTGTGGTGTTCCCTCATAACACATTTTGGACTTGTCTTTTTATTTGCTTATATCCTATCTTTCAAGGTAGATTGTAAGGCATGAGGGAGCAGAAACTATATGTATTCTCTGAAAATCCAGCGTTAACCTGTAGTATGTAGTAATCACCTTATAATTACTCTCTGGAGGAATTACTCATAGTTTCTTTTGTGTTACAAAATGAAAGCTTTAGTTTAACCAACTCTGTTTTCAAAGTCTCCCTAGTATCCCTCTTTGTTGTTTAATGATAATGAAATTCACATACTTGTGATGGTAGAGAAATATGTGAGGTTCTAATGGCAGGGTAACTTTATGGGACCTCCCATGTCTCTCTCACTGTGAGTCAAACAGTCTGAACGAAAAATGTGCAGCCGTTTTTTTTTTTTTTTTTTGAAAATACGAAGCTACCAAATCAAACCAGAATATTTTTACTTTAGGCAGGGGTTTGACTGGTTTACAGTGGAGTCCTCCAACCAAATCAACATTCGATATGGTTGGGCAAGGAATTTTCCAAATCCAAATAGGTTTGAAATAGCCACATTTCCGCCTTCCCCATTGTCTCAAGTAATCTAGTGGGTCTTCCTAATGGGGGAAAAATCCAAAAGACAACAACAACAAAAGGTGACTGACACAAGAGAATTGTCATGTGAATATACAGATATTTTCTTGCAATGATTTGGAAAAATGTAACCAATGATATGTAAAATGTCTGTCCATTGATAAATATATACAAAATTTTCATATATAGGCATAATTTAATTTTCATGTGTTGCATATGATGCTTATAAATATGTATAATGAAGGCAAAATGATCAGAAAATTGTGAGAGGAAATTACATTTTTAACATAATTTAGTATATTCACAATCACAAGTAATCATTAAGATTAGCCACAATGGGCTTAAATATGCATTTGTTTCCTCTCTAAAACAGCAAAGGTAACAAATGCACATTTAAACAACTCTTGGAGCTCCAAAATCAATTCATCTTACCATACCATATAAACAGCTTTCTAAGAAATAGTCTAGTTTCCATAATTTATTAAGCTAGTCCCTTGATCTCTAGTTCTGTAATTGAACTGTGAGTTTTTTGTGTATGGTTGAAATCCTTGTGTATGGTTGAAATACCTATTATTGCTTTTGGTTCTTGTTAAGATCCTATTAATATTACATTTGAAAACAAATATATTTACAAATAACAGCTGGAATATTTTCAGAAATTATTGAAATAGAGATTATGCTCCCTTGTAACTTGGTTTGTATTTTCCTTAATGGAGAGGTGTCATTTAATAAAATATAGATTAAAATCTTGAATTTTCATTTTCAAGATTTCAGTCCTTGAAATAATTTCCAAGCTGTTAGTGAAGGAATGTATAAACATTTTAAACCTCAAGTTCTAGGTTTTTATTTCTAGAATAGAGCCAGTATATCTCTAAACTGAAGAAATCGTTTAAGTTATGTGGAAAAATATTTTAATTTCTAAATAAGAAAACTGAGGTGCACACAGAGAAACAACTTTCTCAGTGTTGCTTTGATAGTTGTGCTAGAAATATGTGTAACTTTTCAATCTACATGTCTGCCTTCATCAGGAGGTTTCTCAATGTATCTATTGACTTTTAAGATATGAAAATAATGTGTAGTAAAATGGAAATCTGCTTGCTTAAATAAATCATAAGTGCTTTACTTCACAGGTTTATGACTTCTGGAGTGCCTGGAGGAGTGAGGGTTATAGGGTTCAAATTGATCCGATAATGTCAGCCTTTTCATAGTATTTGTGAGATTGATTGATCATCTTATATTTTCATTTCATTACTTCACTTAAAGGAACACTCTTCTCTGACTTTATATAAACTCACCTTCAAATGCACAAAGAAAGTTAGGACTTAATAACCACCAAGCAGACACATGACTTACCTGGAACATTGCTGTAAAACTGGTCCCACTTCTTTAAAACAATCCCTTGAAACCAAAAGTCAAAATAAAGCACATATATCATATTTTTTACCCTCTCTAGGACTATCATATCATCACTTAATTCTGACATAACAACAGGTACACAGGAAGGTGGGAATAGAAGTCCTACATTGTACTTCTCAAGTAAGTATCTGGGAGAGACACGGAGAATATACAAAAAAGGTATTTTTTTCTTTTTTTTCTTTTTTATTATTATTATACTTTAAGTTTTAGGGTACATGTGCACAATGTGCAGGTTAGTTACATATGTATACATGTGCCATGCTGGTGTGCTGCACCCATTAACTCATCATTTAGCATTAGGTATATCTCCTAATGCTATCCCTCCCCTCTCCCCCCACTCCACAACAGTCCCCAGAGTGTGATGTTCCCCTTGCTGTGTCCATGTGTTCTCATTGTTCAATTCCCATCTATGAGTGAGAACATGCGGTGTTTGGTTTTTTGTCCTTGCGATAGTTTACTGAGAATGATGATTTCCAATTTCATCCATGTCCCTACAAAGGACATGAACTCATCATTTTTTATGGCTGCATAGTGTTCCATGGTGTATATATGCCACATTTTCTTAATCCAGTCTATCATTGTTGGACATTTGGGTGGGTTCCAAGTCTTCGCTATTGTGAATAGTGCTGCAATAAACATATGTGTGCATGTGTCTTTATAGCAGCATTATTTATAATCCTTTGGGTATATACCCAGTAATGGGATGGCTGGGTCAAATGGTATTTCTAGTTCTAGATCCCTGAGGAATGGCCACACTGACTTCCACAATGGTTGAACTAGTTTACAGTCCCACCAACAGTGTAAAAGTGTTCTTATTTCTCTACATCCTCTCCAGTACCTGTTGTTTCCTGACTTTTTAATGATTGCCATTCTAACTGGTGTGAGATGGTATCTCATTGTGGTTTTGATTTGCATTTCTCTGATGGCCAGTGATGATGAGCATTTTTTCATGTGTCTTTTGGTTGCATAAATGTCTTCTTTTGAGAAGTGTCTGTTCATATCCTTTGCTCACTTTTTGATGGGGTTGTTTGTTTTTTTCTTGCAAATTTGTTGGAGTTCATTGTAGATTCTGGATATTCGCCCTTTGTTAGATGAGTAGGTTGTGAAAATTTTCTCCCATTTTGTAGGTTGCCTGTTCACTCTGATGGTAGTTTCTTTTGCTGTGCAGAAGCTCTTTAGTTTAATTAGATCCCATTTGTCAATTTTGGCTTTTGTTGCCATTGCTTTTGGTGTTTTAGACATGAAGTCCTTGCCCATGCCTATGTCCTGAATGGTAATGCCTAGGTTTTCTTCTAGTGTTTTCATGGTTTTAGGTTTAACATTTAAGTCTTGAATCAATCTTGAATTAATTTTTGTATAAGGTGTAAGGAAGGGATCCAGTTTCAGCTTTCTACATATGGCTAGCCAGTTTTCCCAGCACCATTTATTAAATAGGGAATCCTTTCCCCATTGCTTGTTTTTCTCAGGTATTTTAAGAAGCTCAGCCACCAGGTCACCACAGGGACCATAGGCATCTGCGAGAACAACATCAAACTTTGACTGTTGTAGTTTTATCATAAGTTTCTTGTTCAAAACTAAATCTTCAAAGAGTTTTTAATACCATTATTAAGTTTCCAAAGTATTCTTTGTGCTTGTGAAAAATAATCCCAGAAAGTACCTTTTGGGATATTGTATATCCATCTAGCGAACCATGTCCCAATAAAATTCTCTAAATCATTTTTAGTTAAAAATGTAGGAAAAACTTCAAATTTAATAGCAGATGATTTGCTGGTATCAACAAGAATGGAAGCTGAAGATGTCAACACAGTCACCTCATGGTCTCTGCTAACAAGTTCATCCAGGACTGTCTTTATATTTAACCAATGGCTGTATTCTGTTGGCCACACTAGCACCTTTCCACCACCCCCAGAGCTGAAGTAAATACTGAATTGTATCAGCAGAAGAACTGAAGTCCATTTGAGAGTCATCCTCGTGCAAAGTGATAATATTTTTCCAGTCACCATTACTTTCTCATGCTTATATACTGAGGTAAATTAATCAAGTTAAAACATAACTCCTTCAATTCAAAGTTAATACATTATATGAGCACCCTGAGTGCATGGATGGCAAGGAGACTAACAAAGTTCGATTACCTCATATTTACTCAAGGATGTTCGATGTTTCTGTTATGTTTATATTTGCTGTCATCCACCTAACATTAATGACCTTGCAAGTATCTTGTTTTATATAATGTATTCTATAATAGTGTCAAGAACAGTAGCAAATGAGAGTCCTGCAGACCCCTTGACACAGAATAAGAGATAACGTGATTGTACAATGGAAATAGCATTTTTGAATATCATGGTTCAAGGAATATCTTGTAAAACTTTGTTGAAGTATAATTCCCATACCACATGATTCATCAATTATTTAAAATTAAATGTTTCCTAATAAATTCACAGATTTGTGCACCTAACTTAACAATCAGTTTTAGCTAAAAAAAATCCTACATATTTGCTCTTCTCTCCCCACCTGAACTTCTGCATCCACTCTGCCCTGGGCAACCAGTAATCTAATTTCTCCCTTTATAAATTTGCCTATTTGGGATCTTTATAAATTAAATGAAACTATATAATATGTGGTCTTTTGTGGCTGGCTTCTTTTATTTAGTTTAATGTTTTAAAGGTCTATCCATACAATAGTGTATATAAGGACTTCATTTTGATTGCCAAATAGTATCAGATGCTGTTTATAAACACAATTTATTTATTCATTTATCAGTTGATGGACATTGGTTTTCTTCCACTTTTGGCCATTATGAATAGCATGGATTAACATTGATGTACATGCTTTCTGTGGACATGTTTTTATTTTTCTTGGGTATATTCCTAGAAAGGCAATTATTGAATTATGTGGTAAATGTATGTGCAACCTTTTGATGAATTGCTAGACTTTTTCACAGTGGGTGAATAATTTTCCATTCTCACCAACAATGTATGAGGGTTTCAATGTCTTCACAACCGTTCCAACCCTTGTCTTTGACATAACAAAAAAGGTTATTTTTTATTTTAATTTATAAACACATGCACTCTAACAGACAGAAAGAAAAGAAGGTTTCTTTCCACATATTGGAGGGAAAAGTGAATAAATTAACCACTAACTTACCTAATAACATCACTGTAAAACTGATCCCACTTCTTTTTGTTAAAAGTCTCAAATGCAAAGTCAAAATGAAGAAAATGCAACAGATTCTTCACCTTTTCTATAACTGTATTTTGGTACTAAGTTCTGATATGACAACAGTTACATCAGAAGGAGGTAATGTAAGTCCTCCACAGAGTTCTTGGTACATACTGCCATTTGTAAATTGATGATAGTAGATCAAATGTATAACAAATGTTTAACAGATTAAGCTGTTCAGATAGCAGCTCACTACTGAGTAATGACTTCTGCAAGAATGACATAAATTCTGCATTCTTGTTGTTCCTTATAAGTTTCTTGTTCAAAACAGCATGCTCACAGAGCTTTTGAACAGTATCAGAACATTCATAATATGTATATTTTACATCTCTGAATCATATGCCAATGATTTACTCTTTGGAAACTTATACATCCCCATCTTGATCAATTTCATAAAAATGAAATCAAGTTCATTCTCAGTAAAAGATGTGAGATGAACCTCAAATTTAACAGCAGATTGTTGGAATCAATGAGGATGGATGCTGAAGGTGATAAGCACAGTTACCTCATGGTGTTTCTGAGCAAGTTCATCAAGTATCATTATTAAATTGATATAAAGACTGTATTTCATTGGCAACACCAGCACATTCTCACAGGACTCAGAGCTAGAATACAACTGTCAGCATAAGAAACAAAAAAGCTCATTTCTTAGACAACCTGTTAAAATGATATCTTTCTGTACAACTTTCTCTAACTTAGTACATATGAATATCAATCAATGTCACAATGATTTAAGTACTGACAATAGGAGTTTTGGAAAGCAAGTGAATAAAGAAAAGGATGATTGATTTTGTGTTTGTATGTGTGAATAATGAATTTCAGTCTTATTTTAAATGTGGCTGTCTACAGAACAAGAGACAATTTAATTGTATATAAAGAGTTTCTAGTATAAGAAAGCAGCATTGCATTAACAAAGAGGCAGTGGTGTGATCTATTCTTATTTATGTAAACACTCTTGATAGACTGTCTTCGTTTTCTCTATATATTTTCACACTTATTATATTCACTTCATTTCATGTTTCTTGACATTGTTTTTCTGACTATAGAAATCCCATTAATTTTATCCAAACAGACATGTTTTAAGTACAATTTCAGTTACTTTGCTTTATTTGAAAATATTTTCCCTAAATCAAAATATTTTCCCTTCCTGAATATTTGCAACATTCTTTATGTTTCTCACTTTTAGAAAGTATTTATCTTCTAAATGCCTACTCCTGAACTTGTTTCACAGATTGCCTTGTAATTCAGGTAAGTTGTATTTTTAAAAAAATCTCACCAGAAATTTCCATCAAAGTAGAATTAAGAAGGAAAAGATGCATGTGACAAAATAGACAAATATGTTTTTATTCTATTAATGGTCTGTTAACCTGCAATGAGGTAAATCTTTCTTAAAAGGATATTCAAACCAAGTTTCTGAGAAAATATTGCCTGCAGAGTGTCAATATTGTTCAACGTTTTTATTGTCCTTGAGTGCATGCATTATGTGTCACCCAGATTCCCCTTTTGGGAATATAGAAATTACTTTCCAGCTGATGAAGTGATTAACAACTGACATACCTCACCTAGAAGCTGTCTCTCTCAGTACAACCCTGCTGAAAGCTATCTAGCATATAGTGACCTTTCTAAGACAGCCCATATCCAATGCCTGGTCACATGTAGGACTCTAAAGGCCCATTCTCCCCTTTTCAATTTGGACAAATTCTGAAGGGCTAACTTAGCTTCAGAGCTCCCAGTGGGTGAGATGAAACCTATGCTGAGACTGCATGTCTTAGCATGCTCAGGGCGCTATATAGAAAAATACCATACATTGCATAGCATATAGACACAAAGCATTTATTTGTCACAGTTCTTGAGGCTGAAAGATTCACAATCAAGATGCTGGTATTGGGCATTCCTCCAAGATGGCAACTCGTCACCATGTCTTAATGGGGAAAAGAGATGAATGAGTTATTGTGAGCATATTTTTCAAAAGAATTAATTCCATTAATGAGAACTCTGCCTTCATGACCTAAACACCTCCTAAAAGATTCTATCTGCTAATACAGTAATTTTGGTTATTAGAATTTTAACTTATGAATTTTGGGGGCACTCAAACATTCAGACCATTGCACTGAATTATGTCCTAATTTGTTCCACTATCCAATCCTGCTCCCTACTTTTTCACAGATGTTATTTCCAGGAAAACTCCCGAATTATCTCCCTCAAAAAATATTCAGCTTAGAGTCTACTTTTTTTAGGCACCAAACATTTGATAATATGTACCAAGAGAGGTCAGAAAAAAAGAACAGACAACAAAATGAGATTGTAGAGTTGGATCATTCACTAACAGTTGTAATGAGAACCTTATTACTACTAGTAGGGAGAACACAAATCACCCCTGGAATGTGATAATTTAAATTTTTCATACATTCAGTAATGGTAAATTATTATGGTAATCTTTTGAAAGGGAAAACATTAGTTATTAGGGTATATCACATATTTATCAGTATGGGAAAAGTAGAAATTATGACCATAATAGAGGCAAATTTTTTTCTGCAGAATTAATGCTTGGGAGAAAATAATAGAAGAGTGAGGACTAATAACCATCAAATTAAGGCAAATGGTGAAAGCCAGAAAAGTCTCCTTGGAAGTGTTACCAGAAAAAGGGGTCTTGATTCAGACACCAAGAGAAGGTTCTTGGATTCCACACAGGAAAGAATTCAAGGTGAGTCACAGAATGCCGTGAGAAAAGATAGTTTATTGAAAGCTATGACATTACAGAGTAGGGCATCCTCAGAAGACAAGGAGTTGAATGCAACACCTTTGTTTTAAGTTTTTCTTATGTAGGAGCCTTGTCTCTGTAAAGATTAATTAAGCTGTGTCTAGTACTGGGTGGTCAGACAACAGGACAAAATTGATTATTCTATTTATTCCAAGAAAACCATCCTTGACACTTTCCTGTGTGAATACATTGAAACATAACTGTTATTATCTTGAAAGAATATATCGTTATGGGTATTGGGACATCTGGACTCTTCATTGCAGGTGTGTGTGTTTATAGGGAGCTAAACTTAAAATTGCATTACTCTGTCCCTCCTAGGCTCCTGCTTCCCTAACTGCAGCATATACAGAGACTGTCACTTCATGCAGAAGCTCCTGGTCCCCACCACCAAGTGAATCTGAATCATAAGTCCAGGACTGAATTTTAAAAATAAGACTAGTTCAGTTCTTGCTGAATTCCTAGCCTAGTCTAATCACTAACCAGGTTCAGAGTCTCAATTTAGATAGAGTGAAATTATAAGACGTTTGAAAAATCATTCATTGTAGTTAAAATCTTCAGTTTCTAGACTCCCCTGAACTCTGAATCTGCAAAAGCAGTCCACTCCTTTCTGTTAAGGGATAGCGTTTTTCCATTATTTGAAGATGATATAATGTCCTCTTCCTTGCACGACATTTTATGCCTCCCCTGCAATTTGTGCTTCTTATGATTTCAATTATTTGAAGTGTATTCAGGCTTGCTTCATGACAAAGGTTGTTGTTGATCTTAGAATATATTCCATGTAAAAATGAGTAGAATATATATTCTGTGGTTGTAGGGTGGAGTATTCTGTAGGTCCAATTGGTCAAGCATCAAGTTTAAGTGCAGAGTTTATTTCTCAGATTTTTTTTCCTCAATAAGCTATCTAATGCTGTCAGTGTGGTGTCAGCTCCTGACACTATTATTGTATGATTGTCTAAGTCTTTTCATAGGCCAAGAAGTACTTGTTTTATACATCTGTTTGCACCAATGTTGGATGAGTGTATATTTAGGATAATAAAAACTGTTTGTCGGATTGCAGCTTTTATTATTAGGTAAGGCCATTCATTGTCCTTTTAAATTTTTATTGACTTGAAGCCTGTTTTATATAAGAATAGTCACTCCTTCTCTTTTTCATTTCCTGTTTACAGGATAGATATTTCTGTACCCTTTCATTTTGGGCCTACTGTATAATTACAGGTAAGATGGATCTATTGAATACAACATACGCTTTTTTCTGGCTTATCAGACACTCCCTGTCTTTTAAGTGGTCCATTTAGCCTTTGTACATTCAGTGAGAGTCTCTGTATATGCTGCAAGGTTAGTATTGATATTTGTGATTTTGTTCCTTTCATGGTGTGGTTAGCTGGTTGTTATACAGACATGACGGCATAGTTGCTTTATAGTGACTGTGGACTCTGTATTTAATTGTGCTTTTTTGGTAGAAAGTGTAATTCTTTTGAATCTATGTGTAGCATCCCCTTAAGGACTTTTTATGTGGCTGGTCTACTAGAAATATATTCTGTCGGCATTTGCTTGCAAAAGAAGATTTTTTTTTTTCTCTTTCTGTTAGTAAGTTTAGTTCAGCAGGATACAAAATTGTTGGTTGGAATTTCTTTTCCTTAAGGACACTGAAAACTGGCCCCAAGTCTCTTCTGACTTATAAACTTCCTTCTGAGAGGTCTGCTGCTAGCTTGAAGGGATTCACTCTGTAGGTGTCCTGCTCCTTCTTGAAGACTGGTTCTTTAAATCAACCAGTCATACAAAAATAAGGAAAAAAATTAAGAAAAATGAACAAAACATCTGAGAAAATACAATTATTTAAAAAGACCAAATCTCTGACTCATTGGCCTTCTTGAGAGAGAAGTAGAGGGAATAAGCAACTTGGAGAATATATTTGAGGACCTGACTATAGTCAGGTCTATAGGGGCTCCCTTGGGGAGAAGTCTGGTAGCAAAATAGGCCACACCCCCACTGAAACAACCCTGTGGAGGAACCTACACAAGACCATGCATTTGTGTGCCCCAGCTCTCCAACAGTGCAGAGAGTGTAGTCTCCTTCCTTGTTCAAGTGATGAGCATAGCCACCAGCTGGGCACTTCTAAGCTGCAGGCTGCAGCTCTGGGGCACTAGGACCCTGTTTGTAGCTCACTTCTCTGGTCACTTGGGGTTGGATTTTGGGTTCAGTGTAAAATCTGGTGGGCTTCCAAAGTGCCAGAATGCATTCAGATGGAGCAAAGCACTCAAACTGGCAAACAGAGGCTGTACTGTGTACAAGCTTCTATGGGGCAGCCAGATAGGGGCCCTTGGGTTGAGGGGTCTGGTGGGTGGGTATTCCTGCAGAACATATGTTTCACATTTCCATTTGAAAGTAGGTCCTCCTGTCTCCCCATTGGTTAGCTAAGGCCAGGACCTGTTAGACATAGATGTGCATGGTATGTGGGCACTTATGTTTGGGCTCCACCAGAGGTGACCTATGCATAAAAGTCCCTGGCTTTTTGTCTGCAGCTACATCTCTGTGTAATCTCTGGGAGACCACACTGCCAGTCCACATATCCTTGAAGGTATGGAGCCCCATCTAGCCATGATTCCAGATGTCTACAGTGAGAGGGAGCTGTCTACTAGTCCTTTCACTCACCCTTCCCTAGAAACTGTTCAGGGCAGAGAGCCAGCTGTAGTATTCAGGCACCCCATTCAGTGTTCTCAGCCCTCTTCCTCTTCAGCCTCAGTGACTACTCCTTTTCTCCATCCACATTCAGCATTTTCTCTCCAAAGATCTGGTATGATAAAAAAAACCTGGTGTTCCCCCGGTGGCAGTGGCACGTCCTGACTGCATCTAGTTGACCATCTTGAACACATTCCTGTGTAGATATCCTTTGGAGAATTCTCTCTTGACATCCCTTGAGCATTTTTTAATGGAGTTGCTTGTGTATAGTTTGTTAATTTGTTTAAGTTCCTTACAGATTTTTGATATTAGACCTTTATCATATGCATAGCTTGCAATTATATTCTCCCATTCTGTAAGTCATCTGTTTATTCTGTTGATAGTTATTTTTGTTACACAGAAGCTTTTTAGTTCAATTATATTCTATTCTCTTGATTTTATTCTAGGGTTTTATAGTGTTAGGTTACTGTATTAGCCTGTTCTCATGCTGTTAATAAAGACATACCTGAGACTGGGTAATTTATAAAGGAAAGAAGTTTAATAGATTCACAGTTACACATGGCTTGGGGGCCTCAAAATCGTGACAAAAGGCAAGTGAAAAGTCAAGTCATGTATTACCTGGAGGCAGGCAAAAGAGCTTGTGTAGGAAAACTCTCCTTTATAAAGCTATAAGATCTCAAGAAACTTATTCACTGTTATGAGAATAGCATGGAAAAGATTCACTACCATGATTCAATTACATCTCACCAAGTTCCTCCCACAGCATGTGGGAATTATGGGAGCTACAATTCAAGAAGAAATTTGGGTGAGGACACAGCCAAGTCATATCATTCTTCCCTTGGCCCCTTCCAAATATCAGGTCCTCACATTTCAAAACAAATCATGCACTCCCATCAGTTCCCCAAATTCTTAACTAATTTCAGCATTAACTCAAAAGTTCACACTCCAAAGTCTCATCTGAGATAAGGCAAGTCCTTTCTGCTTATGAGCCTAAAAATCAAAAGCAAGTTAGTTACTTTCTAGATACAATGAGGATACAGGCATTGGGTAAATACAGTCCTTCTAAATGGCAGAAACTGACCAAAACAAAGCAGGTACAGGCCCCATGGAAGTCTGAAATTCAGGTAAGGCAGTAAAATCCAGGGAGCAGTCATCTCCAAAATTATCTTCTTTGACTCCGTGTCTCACATACAGGTCACACTGATGTAAAAGATGGACTCTCATGGCCTTGGGTAGCTCAACCCCTGTGGCTTTGCAGGGTACAGCCCTCCTCTTGGCTGTTTTCATGGGCTGGCATTGAGTGTCTGGCTTTTCCAGTTGGATGGTCCAAACTGCTTGTGATATATCATTCTGGGGTCTGGAGGAAGGTGGCCATCTTATCCCAGCTCCACTAGGCAGTGCTCTGGTTGGGACTCTATGTGTGTTTGTTGGGTTGGGGGGTTTGCTCACACCACACATTTTTGTTTCATACTGCCCTAGCAGAATTTCTCCATGATGGTCTCGCCCCTCAAGCAAACTTCTGCCTGAACATCCAGGCATTTCCATACATCTTCTGAAATCTAGGCAGAGGTTCCCAAGCCTCAGTTATTGACTTCTGTGTACCCACAGGCTCAACCCCATACCAAAGCTGACAATCTGCCAAGGCTTGGGGGTTGTCCCACTGAGGCCATGGCTTGAGTTCTGTGTTGGCCCATTTTAGTCACAGCTGAGACACAGGGGATCGAGTTCTGAGACTGCACAAAGCAGCAAGGTGCTGAGCCTGGCCTACAAAACCATTTTTTCTTTATAGGCCTCTCAGCCTGTAATGGGAAGGGCTACAGCCGGAAAGACCTCTGACGTGCCCTGAAGACATATTCCTCATTGCCTTGGCTATTGACAATTGGTTTCTAATTACTTATGCAAGTTTCTGCAGCCAGCTTGAATTTCTCCTCAGAAAATGGTTTTTTTCTTTTATATCACATAATGAAGCTATGAATTTTCCAAACTTTTATGCTCTGCTTCCCTTTTCAACATAAGTTCCAATTCCAAACCATATCTTTTTGAATACGTAAAATGGAATGCTTTTGACTGTACCCAATTCACCTCTTGAATACTTTGCTGCTTAGTAATTTCTTCCACCAGATGCCCTAAATCATGTCTGTCATGTTAAAAGTTAAAAATCTCTAGGGTGGGAGGAAAATGTGACCAGTCTTTGCTAAAACATAGCAGAGTCACCTTTGCTTCAGTTACCAACTAGTTCATCATTTACATCTGAAACCACCTCTGCTGGGACCTTATTGTCCATGTCATTATCGGCATTTTGGTCAAAGCATTCAACAAGTCTCTAGAAAGTTTCAAACTTTCCCACATCCTTCTGTTTTCTTCTGAGTCTTCCAAACTGTTCCAACCTCTGCCTATTACCCAGTTCTAAAGTTGCTTCCATGTTTTCTGATATCTTTACAGCAGTACCCCACTACCTAGTACCAATTTACTGTATTAGTCTATTCTTATGCTGTTAATAAAGACATACCCAAGGCTAGTTAATTTATAAAGGAAAGAGTTTTAATGGACTCACAGTTTCACATAACCAGGGAGACCTCACAATTATGGCAGAAGGTGAAAGAGGAGTAAAGTCACATCTTACATTGAGGCAGGTAAGAGAGCTTGTGTAGGGAAAGTCGCCTTTATAGAAAAATTAGATCTCATGCGACTTATTTACTATCACCAGAACAACATGGGAAATACCCATCACTATAATTAAATTACCTCCCACTGGATCCCTCCCACAACACCTGTAAATTATGGGAGCTACAATTCAAGATGAGATTTGGGTGGGGACACAGCAAAAACATATTAGTTAAACATTTACATCTTTAACCAATCTTCCGTTGACTTTTGCATATGGTAAAAAGAAGACATCTAAATTCAGTCTTTGGCATAGGGCTAGCCAGTTATTTCCGCACCATTTAATGAATAGTGAGTTGTTTTCCCTTTGCTTGTTCTTATTGACTTTGTCTAAATCAGATGACTGTAGGTGTAAAGGTTTATTTCTGGTTTCTTAACTGGTTCCATTGGTCTATGTGTCTGTTTTTGTACCAGTACCTTGCTGTTTCAATTACTGTAGCCTTCTGTTATAGTTTGAAGTTGGGTATTGTATGCCTCTGGTTTTGTTTTTTGTGCTTAGAACTGTTTTGACTTTTGGGCAACTTTCAGTTTCATAGAAATTTTAGAAATCTTTTTTCTAATTTCATTGAAAATGTTCATAGTAGTTTAACAGAAATAGCACTGAATCAGTAAATTACTTTGGTAAGTATGGTCATTTTAACAATATTAATTCTTCCTATAATTGAGCATGAAACGTATTTCTTTTTGTTGGTATTGTTTCTAATTTTTTCAACAGCATTTTGTAATGTTTGGGGTAGAGATTTCTTACCTCCCTGGTTAGCTGTATTTCTAGGTAATTTATTTGTGGCTGTTGTAAATGGTAGTGCATTCTTGATTTGGCTCTCAGCTTGGATGTTGTTGGTATAAAAAAATGTTACTGATATTTGTACATACATTTTGTCTCTCGAAACTTTGCTGAAGTTGTTTTTCAGAAGTAGGAGCTTTTGGACAGAGGCTTTAGGGTTTTCTACATATAAAATAATACCACATTTGAAGAAAGATAGTTTGTCTTTCTCTCCTTCTATTTGGATGCCTTTTATTTTTCTCTCTTGCTCTGGCAAGTACTTCCAACATTATGATGAATAGCAGTGGTTAGAGTGGACGTTATTGTTTCGTTCCAGTTCTCAAGAGGAATCCTTTGAGATTTTGCCCATTCAGTGTGATGTTGACTGTGGGTTTTCACAGATGGCTTCTATTATTTTGGAGTATTTTTCTTTAACACATAATTTGTTCAGGGTTTTTTAGAGTGAGATTGAGACCAAACAATCATACAAAACATCAACAAAACTGAAAGTTTGTTATTTTAAAGAATAAATAAGGTGGATAAATCACTAGATAGACTAAAAAAGAATAAAAGAGAGATGACCCAAATAAACACAATCAGAAATGACAAAGAGGAGATCATCACTGACCCCAGGAAAAACAAAATACTTGTAAAGACATGAACATCTCTATGCACACAAACTTAAAAACCTAGAAGAAGCAAATACATTTCTGGACACTTACATCCTCTCAGAGTTGAACCAGGTAGAAATAGAAATCCTGAACTGACCCAAAATGAGTTCCAAAATTGAATCAGTAATATAAAGTCCAGCAAACAAAAAAGGCCTGAATCAGATAGACTCAGAGCTAAATTCCTTTATACATATAAAAAGAAATACTAGCCATCCTACCGAAACTATTTCAAAAAATTGAGGAGGACAGACTTCTCCTTAACTCACTCTATGAGGCCAAGATTGCTCTGATACCAAAACCTGATAGAGACACAGAAAGAAACGAAAATGTTAGGCCAGTATCCACCATGAACATAGACACAAAAATCCTCCACAAAGTACTAACTAGTTGAATTCAGCAGCACATCAAAACCTAACCACCACAATCAAGTAGGCACTAATCCTAGGATGCAAGATTCGTTAAACATATGAAAATACATAAATGAGATTCATCACCTACATAGGACTAAAAAGAAATACACCATGATCATTTCAACAGATGCAGCAAAGGCTTTCAAAAAATTCAACATCACTTTTGTTTTTTATTTTGAATTACTCTCATGAGAAATAGAATTTAATACTTGTGCTCAAACTTCAGGAGATAGTGGGAACAGACTACTACTAAGATGTCTTCATAATCTTGGGAAAAACTGTGGCTACTACAACATGAAACTTGTGTGCGGGAACTGCCTTGGCAGTGAATGAAAGAGGGAATCAGAAGGCTTATGACAGTGGATATATTAACACAGATATCCTATATAGCGCTGGAAATCTATTGAATGTTTGCTGAAGTTATAATGAATGTTCAATATGTCTGTCCTCTGAGGGATAAGTCTTTTTGGACTTACCCAACCAATCTCACTGATATAATTTATCATCAGATATTGAAATAATAGAGACCTTCAGAAGGCAGATGGTCATAATAAATAAGAACACTAAGACTGGGGTGTTATCCAGAAATACCTAATTTATGAAAGCTGTGTGTATAGTAATAGAGAAGACAGCACTAGGGCAAAATAGATAGGTGACCAAGGGAATTTCTCAATCTATAATATCAGAAGAGTTCAAGAATGTATACTAAAAAGTTGAGGGCAGCTGTCCTCACTAGAAATCACAGTACATTGTCAACGGTCAGGACCTAAGTGTGTTTTCAGACCTGAAATTTATTGACTGAAGAAGACACCAGGCCTTCTGGGGAAAAAAAATCTGTAAAACCAAGTAAATTCACTTGCTACTGAATCCATATTTCTTTTTTCCTGAAATGGACAGTGGCATCCCTAGTATATTGATGAGGAACTGATGATTTCCTCAGTCTCCAAAATGCATAATTTTTTATATCCACTTTGTCTTTACAAAAATCGTAAGATTGTATCATTGGCTTCTGGATACAAGTCATTTTATTGGAAAAGGCCAAGTGGATTCTCTGCATTAGTTTCTTGGGCTGCCTAAAACAGAAGTGATTCTCTGATAGCTATCTAAGCCAGAAGGTCAAAATCTGTGTTCTCAGGGTTCATTTGTTCTGAAGGCTTTAAGAGAGAAACAATTCAATGCCTGTCTCTTGGCCTTTATTGGTTGCCGACAAATCTTGGAGTCCCATGGCTTGTGTTTTCTCTCCAACTTCTCTTTCCTCAGCATCGTCTTTTCTTTTCTTTCTTACTACTTTTCTCCTGCCTTTATTATTTTCAAAAATTTTTCTTTGTTTGTTTGTTTTGAATTTTGTGTAGAAACTGTGTCTTGCTATGTTGACTTGGCTGGTCTTGAACTCCTGGCCTCAAGGGATCCTCCTGCATTTCTCCTGATAAAATATCTGTCATTGGATTTAGAGCACATCACAAATCCAGAATAAACTTGTCTTGATTTTCTTACTTTATATACGTTGGCAAATATGTTTTCTCCATTAGAGTCACTTTAATATATTCTGGAGATTACTCACTGACACATTTTTGGCGAAGACATCTATTCAATTCACTACATGCAGGAAGCTTCTTCATTCCTCCATTACCACAGATGTCAGATGACCCAGAAAATTGAAAATAATATTGCATTACATGCCTGGGGATTGTGAAAATTGAAGGCTTAAAGGCTTAAAGGATGCAGGATGATGGGCTCCATTACATCTTTGATTAAAAGTCTGACCATTGCAAAAGCCAACAGATCCTAGAGTCTGGTAGTGGACTCCTGCAATTTCCACCAAGTAGTTGCCCCACTATCATCCCCTGTGCCAGATGGAGTATCTTTGCTAGACCAGATGAACATTCATATTATTAAAATGTCTGTACTTCTGGGAGTGATTAATGGATTTATTGCAATCTCTACTAAATTCCTATGGTATTTCTTATAGAATTGAAAAAAAATCTTAAAATTTATATTAAAACACAAAAGACTGTTAACATCCAAACCTGATTTTTTAAAAAAGCACAGGATGATCTTATATATTACTTTTTAAAAAGCAACTATAAGACTTTATATAAAAAAGACTTTCTTTTTTTATAGATTAGAACTGAATCTACTCAATTTTATTCAAGATTAAATCTGGCCACTACTTCTTCACCTCAGAATGTTAAATTTTTATAGGGTTATTCCAAAGTAGCTTAATTATGCCCTGTTCTGCATGGGCAAGCCAGGAGACAGTAAGTTCAGAGACTTATGGCCCAACTTCTTCGGACTGACTTTTGTTCCAATTTTGGGGATTGACTTTTGGTCTTTCTTTTCTTTTACCATCAAAATGTAAGTGGATTCATTTTGATCCATGTCATCTCTCTCAAAAGAAATATGCTATTTCCAAATGTTAAACTGTACTTAGCTTGGAAAAGAAGGGCTAGTAACATGGATAAGAGTTATCATTCTATATCTAGCTATCATTATATAATGGAAGCCAGACCTTGTCAACTCACTCTTTTAGCAAAATTTTAAACTCACTAATAGATGATTGAAATGATAACATGATTTCCTCTAATGCTGCTCACAGGCTTCCCACTTTACTTAGAAAATATATTATTACAGAGCCTGGTTGATAGATGAAGTAAGGCATTCACTTGATTTTCTTATGTTATAGACAAAAGCTGGGTTTCGGTCCATAGTATCAAAATGTCATTGTTATTTATATTGATATAACTGTCTGAAAACAGTGCAAATCAAGATTTGCAGTGTTTAAAGAAATCTGAATTTTGAAATTTTACCTCCTTTTTTGGGAAGCAATTTTAAGAATCAGATATAGAGTTTAAAATTTAAATAAATTTCTGTTGGATCTAGGAAAGATTATTGTGCTATATTTGTGTTTTTCTCTGTGAAATTTTTGATCATCAATTCCAACCACAATACATTTTCTCCAGAGATTTCAGTGAATTCTTTGATTTCCTGTAAAGAAATAATTTGTACATCAATAAAATAAATGTATTATATAAATTTCAAAAATAGATGCATATAATTTTTAATAGCTTTATTGAAGGAAGTACAATTAATATATCAAAAAACTGCAAGTGTTTTACACATGTATATTTATATTTTATATATAAATTGATATAATTATATATATATATATATATATATATAAGTTGATGAATCTGGACATATGCATGCACCCATAAAGCTATTATTATAAGAGTGAAGGTAATAAACATATCCATCACCTACAAAAGCTCTCTTTGTCACTTTCTGTTTTTGATGGTAATAATGCTTAACATGAGATTTACCCTCTTAATACATTATTATGTGTACAATCCCATGTTGTTAACTATAGGCACTATATTGTAGAGCAAATCTCTATGCTTATTCATAAGCATAAGTGAAACTTTATACCCACCAAACAACAGCTCCCCATTTCTCTCTCTCTCAAACCCCTGGAAAACTCTAATTTATTATCTCCTTCAATTAGTTTGCCTATTTTACTTAACTAATATAGGTGGAATCATAAAATATTTGTCCTTCTTGAACTTGCTTAATTCACTTAGCATAATATCCTCTAGGTTTATCCATGTTGTCACAAATGTATGTTTTGTCAAACCTTGGCAACTGAATTAACATTTCTATTGCTTCCATATACAGAGAAATGATTCAAACTGAACTTGTGAAAATTATTATATTGATATTAAATTAAAATGCTCATAAACAGTTTTTGAATTTTTGTAAGATCAGATATGGAGAAAAATACAAAATTTATCTTTATTTTAATGAATGAAAAATATTTAGGATCTTGAAATAATTGGCACTGTGAAACTAATGAGGAAAATTAAGATTTTCAGATTGTTCTACTGTGTTTTGATTATTATTGACATAACATAAAATACCTTATATTTCTATATTTACTTTAAAATACATGTTAATATGTATACATATATATTGAGAGAGAGACATTGTGAGTAAATTAGTGTGTATGTGTAGGTGGGTGTGTATATGTTTTCTTTAATGGATAATCTAGCAGCGGTTATCTAGTGTAAGTCATGTACTAATTAATATTACATCAGAAACAACTCCTAAAACTACTTTAATTTTTAATATTTTCTGTGCCTTCTTTCTAATAAATACATATACGTATGGAACAATACTGTCTGAATTTGTTTCCTTTTATTATACCCCATAAGAGTATCGGGAAGGGGTGTGAGGACAGGCAGGCAGAGATGGGAGAAACAGAGACAGAGAGAGAAAGAAAGAAAGAGAGAGAACTTATTATAGTGAAACCTTATTTATCTTTGTATCATGAGGGGCTAGCTCAGGACCTGGCATGAGTGGAGCTCATAAAGTGTATATTAAAATAAATAGGACACTTATGACATGGGTTAGGTCATTCATATTCCAAATTTAATGTAAGAGGTTTGTTCTAGTCTAAATATATATCTTAGGCTTTACAATACAGTAGAATATTGTTACTTTTTATACATATGATATAGGTTTAATTTTGAGAGCACTCACAATATTTATTAAAAAATGCTCCTCAAATAAACTGAAACATATATTTCTACATAAATATAATGTAATGTTACTGATTTTATTATTGAGTCTCCATTTTTTTCTCATAAAAAGAACTTACAATGGTAATACATAAGTAAAACTGTAATAATTATACTACTAGGCACATAAAAGATTTGAATTGAAGAATAATTTTACAATAATCTGGGTTAGGTTATGATTTAAATTTAGAATTATGGTATTCTAAATTCTCAAACAGATATCATGAATATTTTTTAGTGATGGCACTGAATTTAATAGAATTTTAAATGTGCATCATTTATGGGAGCTGACATAGAGGAATCATGATTAAGTAAATCAAAATAGTATTAATGCTCAATGATGTGTGGTAGAGAGAAATATTTAATTTTTAAGTTAGAATTTAAGCACTCAAAAACAGGAATCACAGGAATAACAAAAGCACATAGCTCTGAACTACGCACACCAGATAAGCTTAAAATTTATTTTGCAAATGTTTTTGCAGTTTAGTCCTTTGCATCAGTTTATATTGTGGGAAAGTAAGGGATCAAGAACAGCTGAAATGATACAACATATAAAAATGTCAGATAATTTTTATTATAAGCAGATATAAGCTGAATTTGAAAACACCATTGATAAGAAATTAAAGGGGAATATATTTCCCACTTGTTCCTTTTATATAAAAGTCCAAAACCTAAAATTATGATTCTTTACAGAAATGTCACTCCACTTTTCTGTCGTTTGTCAAAAAAAGAACAAAATCAATATTTATTTTTAGGAATATATTACTGCATCATGAACCTAAACTTAATTCTGACTCTAGAAACCAAGTTAAACCATTAAGAAATGTAAACCATGTGCAAATGAGAATAAATGCAATAAAATCACATCCGATATAAAAGG
Source organism: Pongo pygmaeus (assembly GCF_028885625.2). Classification (NCBI taxonomy): domain Eukaryota; kingdom Metazoa; phylum Chordata; class Mammalia; order Primates; family Hominidae; genus Pongo; species Pongo pygmaeus. The sequence goes on from NC_072376.2 coordinate 80,519,040, forward strand.
CACAGAGATACTACAAAGACTAAGAAACATCAGAAAGGGTTTAGGGGAAAATATAATAAATATTCCTTTTCTAAAATGTTGTGGTAGCAATAGTTTATTGCTTAGGCTACAAAAAGTATTGTCAGTATTTTCATTCTTACTGAAATGAGTATGAAACCTCAGGCTCACTCCATCAGTATCTTTTTTAATCTATTACTGTACTACAGTATCATTTCAACAATGTTAAAGATTTAATCACAATTTAAATATTATACACTAATAATTAGGATAAAAAACCTTTACTATGACCTATTCTATTCATCCCATTCTGGAAATATAACGTATAATACTAGCAGATCACAAGTTACATAGACCAAAACCCTCTGAAAACCAAAAACAAACAAACAAACAAAAAATACAAAACAAAACTTTCAAACTCTGCATTTAAGACATGTTTTTCTTCAAACCTGATGTGCTGCCAGTAATATGCAAAGAAGAGGTGAGACATCCGGCATTTCCATGGGAAACCAAAAACGAATACACAAATGAAATGTTGAGAAGCCCATCCATCAATTCTCCATAGTAAGCTAAAGGGTCAGCAAAACTAATAAACTTGACTGCCACAGTGTAACTCCTCATTTTTTTATTTTATTTTATTTTATTATTATTATAGTTTAAGTTTTAGGGTACATGTGCAGAATGTGCAGGTTTGTTACATACGTATACATGTGTCATGTTGGTATACTGCACCCATTAACTCGTCATTTAGCATTGTCTCTGCTCTAACCCCAGGCTGGAGTGCAGCAGCAGCACTGTCTCGGCTCACTGAAACCCTCACTTCCTGAGTTCAAGCGATTCTCCCACGTCAGCTTCCTAAGTAGCTAGGACTGCAGGTGCTTGCCACCACACCTGGCTAATTTTTGTAGTTTTAGTAGAGACAGGGTTTCACCAGTTGCCCAGACTGGTCTCCCACTCCTGGGCTCAAGCAATCGGCCTGCCTCAGCATTCCAAAGTGCTGGGATTACAGGCACAAGCCACCATGCTCAGCCTGATTTTAATTATACAATTATTCACTTTTGTTTTTTTAGCCTAGAAAACAATTTCAAAATTTTATTGATCTTTTCACAAAAAGAAAGCAACAACTCAGTTTTGCTGATTTTTCTCTATTTTCTATTGTATTTTTTTCTGCTATAATCTTTATTATTATTTTCTTTCTGATAATTTGGTCAGTTCTTTGATATGTAAAGTTAGATTGCTTCAGATGGTTCTTCTTTTTTAACATAGACATTTATTACTATAAACTATCCTCATAGTACTGTTTTTGCTATCTTTGTAAGTTCAGGTTCCTTTTTTTTCATTTCTTTTTGTGTATCTTCTACAACAAGCTTGTCCAACCTGCAGCGTAGAGAGCTGCATGCAGCTCAGGATGGCTTTGAATGTGGCCCAGCACTAACTTGTAAACTTTCTTCAAACATTGTGATTTCTCTTGTGATTTTTTCCCAGCTCATCAGCTATGGCTAGTGTTAGTGTATTTTACATGTGGCCCAAGGCAATTCTACTTTTCCCAATGTGGTCCAGGGAAGGCAAAATTTGGACACTCTTGTTCTATAGGTATATTTTGTGGTTACCATGAGGATTGCATAAAATATTTTATAATAAACATTATATAATAAAAATATTTTAAAAAATAATAAATATAATATAAATATGAATTAGTTTTATATAATTATTTATAAAATAATTATAAATTATAAAAATTAAAATATAAATGAATAATAAATAAAAATATTTCAAAATAACAGTCCACTTTAAACCAAAAACAAACCTTTAATTATATATGAAAACTCTATTCCTTTACATCTCCCATTCCTACTTTATGTTAGTAATATCACTAGTTACATATTTTATGTTGTGTCCCAATTAATATAAATGTAATGTTACTTTTATGCTTTTCTCTTTTAAATAGCATATCATAATTAAAGGTAACTTGTGAATCAACATTAAAAACTTACAGGACTTAATATTTAATTACTTATTTATCTCTACCAGATAGATTTATATTTTTGCATTCATTCATTTTGCTACCTAGCCTCCCTCATTTCAACTTGAATGACTCCTTTTTGCTTTTCTTGTAGAACAGGTGTGGTAATAATCACCTTCTTCAACCTTTTTTCTTAACCTGAGAAAATATTCCATTTTCCATAATTTCTGAATGACACGTTTGCCAAATGAATGTCTTGTGTGGTAGGGTTGTTTTTCTTATTTTTCTTTCAACACTTTGAATATATTACATCACTTACTTTTGGTTTAAAAAGATATCTGCTGGTATCTTCTTGATAACATCATGTGAGTTCCCTTTTATGTCATGATTCATTTTTCTTTTTCTGCTTCCAAGATTCTTACTTTGTCTGTGACTTTTGAAAGATTGATTATAATGTTTATTGGTGTAAAATTTTTAAATTGATCTCAGTGCACATTAGTTGTGTTTTAAAACAATTCTGTGTCCATTTTCTTTCTCAAATTTAGGAATTTTCTGCCTGTCATTATTTCTTTAAATAGACTTTTTGTCTCAATCTTTTCCTCTTCACCCATGAGGACTCTTATAATACATAACCGGTCAGGTTAACAATGTCCCATAAGTCTCAGGCTTTCTTCACTTTATTATCACATTCTTTTTGCTCCTCTCCCTTAATAGTTTCAAATTGCCAATATTTTCAAATTCTTGAATTATTTTTTCTAGCTGATCAAGTAATCTATTGAATTTCTCTAGTAAATTTTTCAATTTAGTTATTGTGTTATTTAGCTCCAGAATTATATTTGGTTCTTTTCTATACTTTTTATGTCTTTCTTGATACTCTTATTTCATATATGTATTATTTTCCTGATTTTTAAAAACTTGTCAATGTTCTTTTAGCTAATCGAGCATCTTTATTATTCTTGAAATTTTTGATAGATATTTAATATAATTTGAAATTTTTGATAGATATTTAATATAATTTGAATTTTTTGACAGGTAATTAATAGGTCTTTGTTCATTCAGGGTTGAAAAAATGGTAAATAGGTCATACTTTCCAATGTCTGCATGTTTTGCATTTCTTTGTTTAAATTTTGAAATTTAAAGAAACACCCACATCTCCCAGTCTTTATGTACTGGCTTAGTGTAAGGGAAGACCTTCATCTATCACCCCAGCTAGAGATTCTGGGAGCTTTGCAAACCACTCCAAGAGCTGCGTCCTCTCCGGGATTTTGACTGTAATTACCAAGTTAAATACAATCTTTTGTTTGTTTGTTTTCAGGATTTTGTAATTTTGCTTCTCCTGGTGTAATTCTGTAGTAATAATGCAGCTTTTCTGGTACTGCCCTAAACTGCCACACTGCCTTTATTCCCAGGCATTCAAAGGCTTGGGTTTGTATAAGTGATTTAAATTCGGTGACAGAAATCAGACCCTTGGGAAGTCCCCTAAGGAGCCAGAACATTAGACCACATTTCACTCTTTTTTCACTCCTGTGGGAAAAGTGATGACTAAGGATTTTTTTTCTCCTGATTGTGTAATGCTGTACTGGCTAGAGAAGGATCTATAGAGAGTATATGATACAACATTTCTCAGATATTTCAATAAAATTCTTCTTGGCTTTGCTATTTTCTGGAGTGCTGTAACCTTCTCACTGGTTTCTGGGATTATCATCATGGCAATTTGGTCTATATGATATTGTTAAGTCTCTTTCTGCATGGGGTACAGGGACAGGGCATTCCTACTCTGTCACCTTTACAACATCAATTTTGCCACCATACCATGTGCAAATTTTAAAGACTGTGTGATGAAAATATGGGAATTTACTGTTATTTGTTAGGTCTAGAAGTGAGATTCTAGGTAATTATTAACAATTCCTTTGAGATTTTCCTTTGTTTGCAATAATTGATATAATTTAAAAAACAAAATGTGATATTACAAGAAAATTTCTGAAATGAGATGAGATCTGATAGCATTGATTTGGTGACTTTATATCATTTATTTGGTCCTTGTTGGATACATAGAATGTGTTATTTAATGTATACACTTTAAAATTTATAACACACACATATAGAATTAAAATTTAATTTACATCTCATCACAATATGCTCAACCTAAATTGAATATGGTCCAAAGTTTTGTTAATATATTAATAGTCCAAAATTTAGAATATCTGTGCTGGGAGCTTCTTACAGGAATAAGAGAACAAACCTGGGCAGGCTCCTGGTAAGAAAGTGCTGGTTAAGATACAACATATTACAACTGCAAGGCCAGTTGGATTCTGATTGCAACTGATCTCAAAAGGCAATGCCAGATTGATGAAGGAGAGTCTTATGAGCAACAGCTCTTGAGAGGCAGGGAGTCCCATGTACAGTGAGTGTCCAACCAAAAAAGCCCCAGAGTGTCAGCAGGCTCAACTCCAGAAATGGATTCCCATCTGTCACAGCATGTTAATCAATTGCTGTCTTTAATTACAGAGAAAAGATGAGACTTAAAAGAGATATCATCAGCTTTTCCTAGATTATGATAATATTGTAAAAGTCAAAAAACATATCAGTGTATAAACTTAAGAAACTTTAAAAATGTAGTAAATAATTTTATTTACACTTAATTGTATAAACAAGAAAAATACATATATTTATTTTTATATTCTCATTTTAAAATTGGAATTAATTTATAGATATACCTTATCAACATGCATAAGAATTTCAAAATTTTCAAAAACCCAATTGAGCCAATTTATTTATTTAGTAAATCAAGTCCTTAAATTAAAACTATATATAGACATATCACTAAGATTATATGACAGTAAACAAAATGAAAAGTTTAATATATTTGCTTAATTAGTGTAAAGATTATTAAACTATATTTAGTTTAGTGTAGAGCTTTACATATCAAAATATTTAATATATATTATTATTTGTTAAACAGGTATTCTAATACCTTAAATTTTTACCATGTAAGCAATTATTTGATGAATTTGCAATTCTCAAAGATTGAGACTGAAAAGCTGTATAATGATCTTACTTTCAGAGCAAGCATCTCTTTATTTTTCTACAGTAAATTATACTTTTGATTATAGATATTAGAATTATGAGTATTCATTTTTAAAGAATAGACATTTAAATCTTCTTAAGTGTACTATCAAATAAATTTTATAAGCTCAGTAATTAAAACCATATATTCTTAAAGGTTACGTATCTCAAAATAATCTGTTCACCTTGAATATCTTATAGACATTTTCTCTATGTGAGAAAAAAATAGGTTCTTTCATTATTTGAGGGCAATAATGAGAACTCTCTCTTTATCAGCAAGAAAACACAAAAAAATATTGGTTGAGTGATGGCAGAAATGTAGGCCATGACATCTAGATGAGGTATATGGAAATATAGCAAACTTTTCCAAGTGTAACGCACTATCATCATTATTAGCAATTCATTTTCTGAGATCAGTGATGCTAGGTATGTAGAAGGGCTTATTTAAATTGAAATAGAAAAATCATTATGTTTCTCATAACAAGCCAATCTCATAGAACACTTAACCTGATTTGTGTGGTTTACTGAATTTTGTGTATTTTACATTTTTTACTTCTTTACATCCATGTGTTTGGGCACACACCAGGAATCAGCATATTGCCTGTCACCCTATCATTTAAGGTTACAGAAGTAATGACATCATGAAAACAGTGATATCAGAAATAGGAAAATTTAGATGTATTCATGTCCTTGTGTCACAAAGGAGAGAAGAGAGTAAGGACACCTAGGAAAATACAATGAAAGAATGAGATATACTCACAACTCCATGATCGTGGAATTCTAGGCTACATAGCTAAGATAAGATAACAGAATAGATAATATGAAAATAGGAAGGTAACATGTTTTCACCAAATTCTTTGTGGCTGGAATTAACAGGATTACCACATCAGGTCTTTCCTAAATTTGGAAAGATCTATTCCCTCTTTTCTATCTTTCTAGTTTTATTAATTTTTTTGACAAGAAAATAAACAACATCTTGTGACCAAGAATATAGCAGTTGCCACCCAGGCAAGTAGGAGCCCAATCACATCTATAGAGTAGTGCTGGAACCCGGTGAAGTTGTGGGCAGCTGATCGCAGGTGCTTGGCTCCTTTGTGGCACATGACAAACTCAATCCACAAGACTGCTCAATCCAGAGGATTTACAGGTTGATTATGGTGAATTCTTGATAATCTCATAGCATTATATTTATAACTGGAAGGCAAAAACACACATAGAACTTAGAAAGTTGTAGTTTTGTTTTCATAAAAGACAGGTAGATAAACCGTAGTATATGTTATGCAAGCCAAAAACTTTTTCAGTAAAAGATTGATTCTGGTTGTGACATGAATATTGTTGGTTGCATAATATTAAACAGATATAGTGGGGAGACTGAAAAGGAGTATATTCTTTACAAAATGGGGTAAAATAAAGATGTGAATAAAAGCTTAGTAAGCCGGTTGTTAACTTAAACCTAATATTTCCATGAAGAAAGTTTGACACTCTATGAACTATAATTTCCAGGACTATTCCAATACCAAGGTGATGAATGACTCAATATTGTGGGTAGAAATCCCTTAAAATGTCTACCAGGATGATATTTAACATTTTCTGGCATAATGTATAACATAATCAATGTTAGATCAGTCTGTACAAGCAGTAGTACTTACAAGGAATCGTTAATGACTGTTCTCAAAACCCTGAGTAAACCTTCGCTTGTCATAGTTTTGAGGTTTATTTCTACAGCTGCTCCTTTGGCCTTCATGTGAGCTATGTTATCAAGCTGATCACCAAATATGGGAACTCCCACCATAGGGACTCCATGGTAAATAGCTTCATAGATCCCATTCATTCCACCATGAATGATAAAAGCATTGTTTTGGGGATGACCTAGTATGCAAATTGGGTGAGAAATGGTGAGATATTTTATTCTAAAATTTTAAAATAATTTCAGGACTAAAGATGGGAATTATGAGATAACTCATTGAAGCATACAATATTTTCTTTAAAAGTGAAGCACATGGAGAATGCTACTAAAGATCATTTCTATCTTCAGAAAAAGAGGCATTAATTCCTTCTGCATTTCCTGTCACTCTCACCTTAACAATAGAAAGTGTGAATCTATACAGTTTTAGTCAATCCTTTAATTGTATCTCTTTTAAAAATGTAAGTAAAATATGTTGTGGGAAGTCAGGGACACCAAATGGAGGGACCAGCTGGAGCCGTGGCAGAGGAACATAAATTGTGAAGATTTCAGGGACATTTATCACTTCCCAAATAATACTACTATAATTCCTTATGTCTGTCTTACTTTAATATCTTAATTGTGTTATCTTTGTAAGCTGAGGATGTGTGTCACCTCAGGATCACTGTGATGATTTTGTTAACTCTACAAATTGATTGTAGAACATGTGTGTTTGAACAATATGAAATCAGTCAACCTTGAAAAAGAGCAGAATAACAGTGATTTTTAGGGAACAAGGGAAGACAACAATAAGGTCTGATTGCCTGCAGGGGTCAGGCAGAATAGAGCCATATTTTTCTTCTTGCAGAGAGCCTATAAATGGAGGTGCATGTAGGGAAGATATCACTGAATTCTTTCCCTAGCAAGGAATATTAATAATTAAGACCCTGGAAAAGGAATGCATTCCTGAGGGAAGGTCAATAAACGGCCACTCTGGGAGTGTCTGTCTTATGCGGTTGAGGTAAAAACTGAAATACTCCCTGGTCTCCTGCAGTACCCTCAGGCTTACTAGGACTGGGAAACCCCACCCTGGTAAATTTGAGGTCAGACCTGTTCTCTGCTCTCGAACCCTGTTTTCTGTTGTTTAAAATGTTTATCAAGACAATACATGCATAGCTGAACATAGACCCTTATCAGGAGTTTTTGATTTTGCCCTTTGCCTTGTGATCTTTATTGGCCTCAAAAGCATGTGATCTTTGTTCTCCTTTTTGCCCTTTGAAGCATGTGATGTTGTGACCTACTCCCCGTTCTTGCACCCCTCCCTTTTGAAATCTTCAATAAAAACCTGCTGGTTTTGCAGCTCAGGTGGGCATCACGATCCTACTGATATGTGATGTCACCCTTGGAGGCCCAGCCATAAAATTCCTCTCTTTGTACTCTTTCTCTTTATTTCTCAGCCAGCCAACACTTATGGAAGATAGAAAGAACCTACGTTGAAATATTGGGGGCTGGTTCCCCTGATAAAATAAAGTTCTGTAATTTTAAATCTTTGCTGAATTTGCCTGATGTTTAACTTTCATTCATTTTTTCCTCATCTAGTTCATATTTTTACTTTCTCATAGTCCTACCAAGAAGATCATTCTGGGGTATCCAATCATACAGCCAAGTACTGGTTCCTAATGTGGATGGTTTTTTCCTTTGTATCTCCATAACATCTATGAAAGAAATACCTGTATTTCACAGATTGAACCACAGGATATTAGCATTCTAAGGATGTATATATAGTTATAAATTATAAACTCATTGTACTTTAGGTGATGATTGAGAGAGGGTTATGTACAGATACTGTGTAAACACTGAAAGATGTAGTAGGACTTTTTACAAAGGTATTTTAAAATAATGTGTAACAGTTGCCTCTTATGTATACTATTATTATTTTATTATCAATTAACAATATCTGAGAATGAGAAGATCAGTGAATGATTAAAAAATAATTCAGCACTGGCTAACCAATTTTCATGAAAGAATTAAAAGTTTTATAAGTACTTAATCTCTGTGTCATTTTAACTCACAGAACCATTCTAGTTCTACCATCAAATTTACAGTTCCCCGCAGATAAAATGTGCTTTCAATTTTCTGTGTATTTTGATAATCAGGTGTCTTTTCTTCTCTCTTTCCTTCCTGGCCTCTTTCTTCTTATATTTAATTGTTTTATTGAAGAAGAATGAGCTAGAGAATTACCTATGTTCCATTGTTCAATGATAAATTTTCTTTGGGATTGTATCTTTTTTTACATAATTTTTATATGTGGGACACCTATAAAAATTTCATACATTTGAAAACAAAGGATGGCATAGATGTTTCAAACTACATTCATTTTATATTTAGCTAAAATACATCAAACTTAATGTTATACTAATTAAGAATGTGAAGTCTTGTAATTTTAATTATGAAATTATCTGTTATGTAGTTTGAAACATCTAATCTCTTTATAAGAAAGTCTATATATAAAACATATGGCTTAAAAATGTAATCATTCATTACTAGAAAAGGCACACAACCAAAACAGTATATGAAAAGTTTCAGTGATAAGAGTACATCTCTTTTCATGTCTGTGTCATGTAGACACAAAATCCTAAAAACAAAATAATTTGCTAACATATAAAAATATTTGAGGAGTGACATCAGCAAGATGGTGGAATAGAAGATGTCCAGCATTGATCCCTCTTAAAAGTACAACTAACAACTATTCAAATACTAAAAATACCACTCTGAATGCACCGGAGCTCAGAAGAAAAGAGAAAACTCTTATGGGTTCACGGAAATTAAAAAATCCATGACCAGGAAGAAGAAAGGTCATTGTGTTGCATCACCCCATTCTCCAAACCAAAATAGCACCACTCACAGAAAACTTCCCTGTACCTGCAATTACGCAGGTGGAAGAAAATAATTGCAGGTGGACATTCAATCACCAAAGCAGTGTGTGAATCGTGAGAAGCCTTCTCTATTCCATCCCACAGGAGGTATTAGGAGGGTCAGAAGGGCTGAACCACATGGGTTGAATTGGAAGCAAAAAGCAGAAGCACTAATCACAGCAAGTGGCAAACAGATCTTGGCAGATGCTTTGCGGTCTTATCAAATTCCTCAGAGAATTAACACTGAGGGGGGCTAGCCAGCACTACAGTAGCATAGGAGGCACAATCCAGGGGAAGGCTAGAATCTTTGGTCAGATTTCACAAACATCTCAGATGATCATACAGAGCCTTTCTCTGACTCGGAAACAACTATCAGGACAGTAGGTCAGTAACTAAGTTCCAGTTATTTCTTAAGCTTTACCCGATCCAGAAATTACTACAGGTTTGGGTTTAAGTTCTGCCGCAGCATTATATTTTCATGGTCAGGATAAGTCTTCCCCAGACAGGAAAACAACAGCATGGAAGAGATTTAGCTCTAGTGCACTATTTAGGTTCTGCTATCAACTATAAGCTCTCATCAGAACAGGGAGAATCCTCAGGGCAGTGACTCAGCTCTGATTCTAAGCAGTAAAATTTTAACACCACTGCATAACACCTTAAAACGATGAATCAATTGGCTATCTTTTTAAATATGCTGGCATCAATGTAAACAGCAAGTATTGTTACAAAAAATAAAACAGGGAAATATGATACCTCCAAAAGAAACCAATCAAGTTCAATAATGCCCCAAAAGATTTGAAGATGCTTAAATATCTGACAATAATTTTACAATAAATCTCTTCAAAAAGTTCAGGAATCACACAAACTATAAACAAAAAACTAAAAGAAACTTGGAAAATAATGCAGACACAATATTAGACATTTGAGAAAGAAATCAGAATAATAAAAAAATGAAATCCTCTAAATGCAGGATAAAATTTTTAAACTGAAAAACTCATTAGAAAACTCCAACAGCGTACTTGATCAAACAGGAAAGTATCAGTAAGCTCAAAGAAAGAAAGCATGTAATTTCCCAGTCAGAGGGATAAAAAGAAAAAAGAAACAGTGGCGGCCACAGAAATTATATGACACTATGAAGGGAACTACCTCCACAGAATGCAAGTTTCTAAAGGATATGAGATAGAAAAGAAAGGACTAGAAAAGAAACTCAAGATAATAAACACTCAACATTTTCAAAATTTGGAGAAAGACAATAATATGTGGGAACACTTAGCTTAGACATCACCTGACAAATTCAACCCAGAAAGTAATTCCCAAAGGCACATTATTATCAAATTACTAAAAATCAAAGAACAAAAACAATATGGAAAGCAGGAGAGAAAAACAAAACAAAACAACAACAAAACATAACACATTCAACAGTGTTCCCAAACTGTTTTCAGTGAATTTCTCAAAAAACACAAACAAACAAACAAAAAAAACCTTGTAGGCAAGAAGAGAGTGGGATAATACAGTCAAAATGCTGAAGTAAACAAAAAATTTGAAAAAACTTTAATCCAAGAATACTGTGCTCCTCAAAGCACTTCTTCATATAAGAGGAAGAGGTAAAGACTTTTCAAGACAAACAAAAGCTAACAGAATTCACCAACACCAAACCTGTTTTAGAAGAAATTCAAAGGGTATTTTTCACACTAAAGGAAAAGGACACTAACATGTAACAAATAAAAATATAAAATCACTTGTAAATGTAAATATATATGCAAATTCAGAATACTCCAATGCAATAGTTGATATTTAGTATAAAAACTATAAAAGAAAACTAGTAAAGGTAATAACTACAACAATTGATTAAGAAATGGACAACATAGAAAGATGTAAATTGAGACATGAAGAAATCCAAATGTTGGGGAAATATTGTGAAAATACAGTGTTTAAATGTTTTTTCTTTGGAATTAAAGTTGTCATTTATGTAAAATAAGCTCTTATAACTATAAGGTGTTTCTGTATCCTGTTGGTAACCACAAAGCAGAAACCTATAATAGATACACGAAAAATACCTAAATGGAATCAAAACATACTACTAGAGAAAGTTACTTGATCTCAAAGGAACACAGTTAGAGAATGGAGAAAAGGACAAAGGATCTAAATACAACCAGAGAAAAAATTTAAAAATGGCAGTATATTCTTAAATGTAAATGGATTAAATTCTTCATTTAACACACATAGAAATGGATAGATGGATAAAATAAAAATACCCAACTGTATACTTCCTATAAGAAAATTACTATACTTATAAAAATATGCATAAACTGTAAGTAAAGGAATAGAAAAAGGTATTCCATTCCAGTGGAGACCAAAAATAAAAATTTAAATAAAGCAAGAGTAGCTATTATTATATCATATTGAATAGACTTTAAGTCAAGAATGATTTTAAAAAGACAAAGAAAGCCATCATATAATAATAAAAGAGTTAATATTGCAGCAGAATATAGCAGCTGTAAATATGTGTGTCTCTCATGCCAAGGCAAATATATACCAAATATTAATAGACCTAAAGGGTGACATCAGCTGTAATACAAAAATAGTAGACTACCTACAAACTGTAATTACAGCAATAAACAGATAATTCAGACAGAAAATCAACAAAGAAATATTGGAGTTAAACTGCAATTTAGACAAAATAAATCTAACATGCATTTACAGAAAATGCCATTCAACAACCTCAGAATTACACATCCTTCTCAAAAGCACACAGAACATTTTCTGTCAGATTACAAAAAAAAAACTTACCACATTTAAAAAACTTCAAATCATCTCATATATGTTTTATAGCCACAGTGAAAAAAGACAAAATCAGTAACAGAAGGAACATTATAAACTGTACAACTATGTGGAAATTAAACATGTTCAGGAATGATCAATGAGTACCTGACGACATTTAAACTAAATTTAAACATTTTCTTGAGACAAAACTGGCAGCATAATATAGCAAAACCAATGAGATACAGCAAAATCAGTTCCAAGAGGAAAGTCTACAACAAGGAACACAGACATCAAAAAAGTAGAAAGACTTCAAATAAACAATTTATGATAACATCTCAAGGCATTAGAAAAACAAGAATAAGAAAATTTAAAAATATTAGGAAAACAAGATACTTAATAAAGATTAAAACAGAAATAAAAAAAGAAATAAAATACAATATAGAAAATCAGCAAAATATTGAGTTACTTGTTTGAAGAGATAAAATTGACAAAGCTTTAGCTAGACTAGCTGAAAACAAAATAAAAAAAAAACAGGAAGGACTCAAATAAAATGGGTAAAATGGGAGATTACAAAGAGACAAAGAAAATCAGGCATAGGGGCTCATATCTATAATCCCAGCATTTTTGGAGACAGAGGCTGAAGAATCACTTGAGGCCCAAAATTTCAGACCACCTTGGTAAGAACCCATCTCTACAGAATTTAAAATAAATTAGCCAGGCTTGGTGGTGTACGCCTGTCTCAGCTACTCAGGAATTTGAGGTAGAAGGATTGCTTAAACCCAGGAGTTTGGGCTTCAGTGAGCTATAATATGGTCACTTGACTCCAGCATGTGTGACTTCATCTCTAAAATCTTAAAGATTCTTTAAAAAAAGAAAAAAAACAATTGATACTAGAAATAAAAAGAAAGAGAAGAGGCTACTATGGACAAGTATATGCCAACAAATGGAAAAATCTAGAAAAATAAACAAATTGCTGGACACATACAGTAAAATAGGACTGGGTTATGAAGAAATAAAAACATGGAGAGATAAATAATGAAGAAGAAGAATAAAGCAATAATAAAGTCTCATTAAAAAAGCCAGCGAGCTAATGTCTGCATATGAAATTCAGCAAAATTTAAAGAATAATTAATATCAATTTTTCTCACTCTTCCAAACCATCAAAAAGGCAGAAATACTTCAGTATAATGTTGTGAGGCTAGCATTACCGTGATCCCACACCAGACAAGGAGACTATATATATATATTTATATATGTGTGTGTGTATATATGCAAGCCATATCTATGTATAGGCCTATATTGGCATATATATACACACATATATGTATGTGTATATGTATATGTGTATATATGTATGCATATACATACACACATGTACATACGTATGTATACACGCACACATATGTACATACGTATGTATACACGCACACATATGTACATACGTATGTATACACGCACACATATGTACATACGTATGTATACACGCACACATATGTACATACGTATGTATACACGCACACATATGTACATACGTATGTATACACGCACACATATGTACATGCGTATGTATACACGCACACATATGTACATGCGTATGTATACACGCACACATATGTACATGCGTATGTATACACGCACACATATGTACATGCGTATATGTATATACGCACACATATATGCGTATATGCATATATGCACACATATATGCACATATGCACACATATGTATATATGCACATATGCACACATATGTATATATGCACATATGCACACATATGTATATATGCACATATGCACACATATGTATATATGCACATATGCACACATATGTATATATGCGCACATATGTATACATATGTATATATGCGCACATATGTATACATATGTATACATATACATCAGGATAAAAATTCTCAAAATATTAAGTATGTAACAAACACATATATAGAACGATGAAGCCGATACATGATAAACACTTAGCTACCATCATAATGAGCAGGGAAAATTAGAAAGGTTTTTTTTTCATAAGATCTGGAACAAGACAAAGATGCACACTTTCACCACTCCTATCTAACCTAATACTGGAACGTCTAGCCAGAGTAACTAACCAAGAGAAAGCAATGAAGGGTATACAAATTGGAAAGGAAGAAATCAAATAGTTCCTCTTTGCAGATGACATGACCTTATATAGAGAGAAACCTAAAGGCTTCATGAAAACAATACTTATGATTGTTAAACAAATTCAGTAAACTTTTAGAATACAAAATCATCATAAAAAAGTTGGTATTGTTCTGTATTCAAATAGCTAACTATCTAAAAAAATTAGGAAAACAATTTAATTAAATATAGCTACAGAAAATAAAAACCCCAAGAATATGTTTAATCAAGGGGGTATAAAATATCTACAAGGAAAATTATAAAACAATGATGAAAGAAATTTAAGAAGACACAAATACTTAGAAAGATATGTCATGTTCATGAACGGGAGGAATTTGTACTATTAAAGTGTACGTAGTAGCAAAGGAAACTGCAGATTCTTACCAGTCTCTATCAGAATACCATAACATTCTAAACAGAAATAGGAAAAAAAAAATTAATTTGTACATAATTGCAAAAGACCAAGGCCAAAGCAACCTTGACCTAAAAGAACAAAACTGGAGGCATCGCACTACCTGACTTCAAAATATATCACATAGAGGACTTCCATTTCAAGATGGCTGAATAGGAGCGGCTCAGGTCTGCAGCTCACACCATGATTGACAGAGAAAATGGGTGATTTCTGCATTTCCAACTGAGGTACCTGGTTCATCTCATTGGGACTAGTTGGACAGTAGATGCAGCCCAAGGAAGATGAGCTGAAGCAGAGCACTGTGTCATCTCATCCGGGAAGTGCAAGTGGTCGGGGGATTTCCCTTTCCTAGCCAAGGGAAGCCATGACAGACTGTACCTGGAAAAACGGGACACTGCCACACAACTATTGCACTCCTCCCACCGTCTTAGCAACCAGCAGACCAGGAAATTCTCTCCCGTGCCTGGCTTGGCAGGTCCCACCACAACGGAGCCTTGCTCACTGATAGTGCAACAGTCTGAGATGGACCTGTAAGACTGCAGCCTGGCGGGGAGGGGGCATCTGCCATTGTTGAGGCTTGAGTAGGTAAACAAAGCGGTTGGGAACCTTGAACTGGGTGAAGTCCACTGCAACTCAGCAAGGCCTACTGCCTCTATAGACTCTACCTCTCTGGGCAGGGCATAACTGAACAAAAGGCAGCAGAAACTTCTGCAGACTTAAATGTCCCTGCCTGACAGCTCTGAAGAGAGCAGTGGTTCTCCCAGCAAGGCATTTGAGCTCTGAGAACAGACAAGCTGCCTCCTCAAGTGGGTCCCTGATCCTCATGTAGCCTACCTGGGAGACACCTCCCAGTAGCGGCCGACAGACACCTCATACAGGTGGGTGCCCCTCTGGGACAAAACTTCCAGAGGAAGGATCAGGCAGCAATATTTGCAGATCTGCAATATTTGCTGTTCTGCAGCCTCTGCTGGTGATACCAGACAAACAGGGTCTGGAGTGGACCTCCAGCAAACTCCAACAGACCTGCAGCTGAGGGCCTGTCTGCTAGAAGGAAAACTAACAAACAGAAAGGAATAGCATCAACATCAACAGAAAGGACATCCACACCAAAACCCCATCTGTAGGTCACCAACATCAAAGATCAAAGGTAGACAAAACCACAAAGATGGGGAGAAACCAGAGCAGAAAAGGTGAAAGTTCTAAAAATCAGAGTGCATATTCTTTTCCAAAGGATTGCAGCTCCTCATCGGCAATGGAATAAAGCTGGATGGAGAATAACTTTGATGAGTTGACAGAAGTAGGCTTCAAAAGGGCTGCAATAGCAAATTCCTCCGAGCTAAAGGAGCATGTTCTAACCCATCAGAAGGAAACTAATCACCTTGAGAAAAGGTTAGATGAATGGCTAACTCGAATAAACAGTGTAGAGAAGACCTTAAATTACCTGATGGAGCTGAAAACTGTGGTACAAGAACTTTGTGATGCATGCACAAGCTTCAATAGCTGATTCAATCAAATGGAGAAAGGATATCAGTGATTGAAGATCAAATTAATGAAATAAAGCAAGAAGACAAATTTAGCAACAAAAAGAGTAAAAAAAAGCAAACAAATCCTCCAAGAAATATGGGACTATGTAAAAAGACCAGATCTACATTGGATTGGTGTACCTGAAAGTGACAGGGAGAATGGAACCAAGTTGTAAAATACTCTTCAGGATATTATCCAGAAGAACTTCTCCAACCTAGCAAGGCAGACCAACATTAAAATTCAGGTAATACAGAGAACACCACGAAGAGACTCCTCAAGAAGAGCAATGCCAAGACACATAATTATCAGATTCACCAAGGTTGAAATGAAGGAAAAAATGCTAAGAGCAGCCAGAGATAAAGGTCAGATTACCCACAAAGTGAAGCCCATCAGACTAACAGTGGATCTCTTGGCAGAAACCCTACAAGCCTGAAGAGAGTGGGGGCCAATATCCAACATTCTTAAATAAAAGAATTTTCAACCCAGAATCTCATATCCAGCCAAACTAAGCTTCATAAATGAAGGATAAATAAAATCTGAGAGATTTTGTCACTACCAGGCCTGCCTTACAAGAGCTCACAAAGGAAGCACTAAACATGGAAAGGAACAACCAGTACCAGCCACTGCAAAAACATGCTAAATTGTAAAGACCGCCAATGCTACAAAGAAACTGCATCAATTAATGGGCAAAATAACCAGCTAACATCGTAATTACAGGATCAAATTCACACATAAAAATATTAACCTTAAATGTAAATGGGATAAATACCCTAATTAAGAGGCACAGACTGGCAAATTGGATGAAGAGTCAAAAACCATCATTGTATTGTACTCAGGAGATCCATCTCACATGCAGAGACACACATAAGCTCAAAATAAAGGGATAAAGGAAGATCTACCAAGCAAATGGAAAGCAAAAACAAGCAAGGGTTGCAATCCTGGTCTCTGATGAAACAGGCTTTAAACCAACAAAGATCAAAAAAGAGACAAAGAAGGCCATTACATAATGGTAAAGGGATCAATTCAATAAGAAGAGCTAACTATCCTAAATATATATGCACCCAATACAGGACCACCCAGATTCATAAAGCAAGTCCTTAGAGACCTACAAAGAGACATAGAGTGCCACACAATAATAATGGGAGACTTTAACACCCCATTGTCAGTATTAGACAGATCAATGAGACAGAAGGTTAACAAGGATATCCAGGACTTGAACTGAGCTCTACACCAAGCAGACCTAATAGACATTTACTAAATTCTCCACCCCAAATAAACAGAATATACATTCTTCTCAGCACCACATCACACTCATTCTAAAATTGACCACATAATTGGAAGTAAAGCACTCCTCAGCAAATGTAAAAGAACAGAAATTATAACAAACTGTCCCTCAGACCACAGTGCAATCAAATTAGAACTCAGGATTAACTAACTCACTCAAAACCACACAACTACATGGAAACTGAATAACCTGCACCTGAATGACTACTGGATGAATAATGAAATGAAGGCAGAAATAAAGATGTTCTTTGAAACCAATGAGAACAAAGATATAGTGTACCAGAATCTCTGGGGCACATTTAAATCAGTGTGTAGAAGGACATTTATAGCACTAAATGCCCACAAGAGAAAGCAGGAAAGATCTCAAATCAGCACCCTAACATTACAATTAGAAGCAGCAGAGAAGCAAGAGCAAACAAATTCAAAAGCTGGGAGAAGAGAAGAAATAACTAAGATCAGAGCAGAATTGAAGGCAATAGAGACACAAAAATCTTTCAACAAATCAATGAGTCTAGGAGTTGGTTTTTTGAAAAGGTCAACAAAATAGACCTCTAGCAAGACTAATAAAGAAGAAAATAGTGAAAAATCAAATAGACACAATAAAAATGATAAAGGGGATATCACCACTGATCCCACAGAAATAAAAACTAGCATCAGAGAATAGTTTAAACACCTCTATGCAAATAAACTAGAGAATCTAGGAGAAATGGATAAATTCCTGGACACCTACAGCCTTCCAAGCCTAAACCAGAAAAAAGTTGAATCTCTGAATAGAACAATAACAGCCTCAGAAATTGAGGCAATAATTAATAGCCTACCAACCAAAAAAAAAAGTCCAGGAACAGATGGATTTACAGCTGAATTCTAAATTCTACCAGAGGTACAAACAGGAACTCGTACCATTCCTTTGAAAACTATTCCAATCAATAGAAAAAGAGAGAATCCCCCCTAATTTTATGAGGTCAGTATCATCCTGATACCAAAGGCTGGCAGAGACACAACAAGAAAGAGAATTTTAGACCAGTATCTCTGATAAACATCCCTGTGAAAATCCTCAATACAATACTGGCAAACCGTATCCAGCAGCACATCAAAAACCTTATCCACCATGATCAAGTTGGCTTCCTCCCTGGAATGCAAGTCTGGTTCAGCATACAAAAGTCAATAAACATAATCCATCACATAAACAAAACCAATGACAAAAACCACATGATTATATCAATAGATGCAGAAAAGGCCTTTGACAAAATTCAACACCCTTTCATGCTATTAAGTCTCAATAAACTATGTATTGATGGAACGTATCTCAAAATAATAAGAGCTATTTATGACAAATTCATAGCCAATATCATACTGAGTGGGCAAAAACTGGAAGCATTCCCTTCGAAAACCGGCATAAGACAAGGATGCCCTCTCTCACCAGTCCTATTCAACACAATGTGGAAGTTCTGACCAGAGCAATCAGGCAAGAGAAAGAAATAAAGGGTATTCAATTAGGAAAAGAGGAAGTCAAATTATCCCTGTTTGCAGATGACATGATTGTATATTTAGAAAACCCCTTCATTTCAGCCCAAAATCTCCTTAAGCTGATAAGCAACTTCAGCAAAGTCTCAGGATACAAAATCAATGTGCAAAAATCACAAGCATTCCTATACAACAAGAACAGACAGAGAGCCAAACCATTCACAATTGCTACAAACAGAAGAAAATACCTAGGAATCCAACTTAAAAGGGATGTGAAGGACCACTTCAAGGAGAACTACAAACCACTGCTCAACAAAATAAAAGAGGATACAAACAAATGGAAGAACATTTCATGCTCATGGAGAGAAAGAATCAATATCATGAAAATGGCCATACTGCCCAAGGTAATTTATAGATTCAACGCCATGCCCATAAATCTACCAATGACTTTCTTCACAGAATTGGAAAAAAAAACTACTTTAAAGTTCATGCAGAACCAAAAAAGAGCCCATATTCCCAAGACAATCCTAAGCAAAAAACAAAGCTGGAGAGATCATGCTACCTGACTTCAAACTATACTAATAGGCTACAGTAACCAAAACAGCATAGTACTCATACCAAAACAGATATATAGACCAACGGAACAGAACACAGGCCTCAGAAATAACACCACACACCTATAACCATGTGATCTTTGACAAACTTGACAAAAACAAGAAATGGAGAAAGGATTCCCTATTTAATAAGTGGTTCTGGGAAAACGTGCTAGCCATATGTAGAAAGCTGAAAATGCATCCCTTCCTTGCGCCTTACAAAAGTTAACTCAAGATGAATTAAAGACTTAAATGTTAGAGCTAAAACTGTAAAAACCCTAGAAGAAAACCTAGGCAATACCATTCAGGACATAAGCATGGGCAAGGGCTTCATGATTAAAACACCAAAAGCAATGGCAACAAAAGCCAAAATAGACAAATGAGATCTAATTAAACTAAAGAGCTTCTGCAAGGCAAAAGAAACTACCATCAGAGGGAATAGGCAACCTACAAAATGGGAGAAAATTTTTGCAATCTACCTGTCTGACAAAGGGCTAATATCTAGAATCTACAAATAACTTAAACAAATTTACAAAAAAGAAAAATCAAAAAGTAGGCAAAGGATATGAACAGACACTTCTCAATAGAAGACATTTATGCAGCCAGCAGACAAATGAAAAATGCTCATTATCACTGGTCATCAGAGAAATACAAACCAAAACTACAATGAGATACCATCTCATGCCAGTTAGAATGTCAATCTTTAAAAAGTCAGAAAGCAACAGATGCTTGAGAGGATGTGGAGAAATAGGAATGCTTTTACACAGTTTGTGGGAGTGTAAATTAGTTCAACTGTTGTGGAAGACAGCGTGGCATTTCCTCAAGGATCTAGAACTAGAAATACCATTTGACCCAGTGATCCCATTACTGGGTATATACCCAAAGGATTATAAATCATGCTACTATAAAGACACATGCACACATATGTTTATTGTGGCACAATTCACAATAGCAAAGACTTGGAACCAACCCAAATGTCCATCAATGATAGACTGGATAAAGAAAATGTGGCACATATACACCATGGAATACTCTGCAGCCATAAATAAGGATGAGTTCATGTCTTTTGCAGGGACATGGATGAAGCTGAAAACCATCATTCTCAACAAACTATCATAAGGACAGAAAACCAAATGCTGCATGTTCTCATTCTTAGGGAGGAATTGAACAATGAGAACACATGGACACAGGGCAGGGAACATCACACACCTGGGCATGTTGGTGGCTGGGGGAGGGAGAGCATTAGGAAAAATATCTAATGTAAATGACGAGTTGATGGGTGCAACAAACAAATATGTGCAACAAACAAATATGGCACATGTATACGTATGTAACAAACCTGCACATTGTGCACAGGTACCCTAGAACTTAAAGTATTTTATATATATATATATATATATATATATATATATATAGTATCATAGATATCATCTATATATATATACATGTATCATAGATATCATCTATACATATATATAGATACTGTCAATATATATAGGTATATATATACACACACACACACATATATACCTATATATATATATACCTATATATATATAGGTATATGTATATATATATATGTATCATAGATATCATCACCAAAACAGTATGGCAGTGGCATACATATATATATATATATATATATATATGTGTATCATAGATATCATCACCAAAACAGTATGGCAGTGGCATGAAAACAGATACATAGACCAATGCCATATAGAATAGAGATCCACAAAATAAATTCATGCATTTACAGCTGCCATACTATGGATGTTTGAGCCTTCCACACTTCATGTTGAAATTTGATCCCCAATATTGGAGGTAGAACCTAACAGATTGTGCTTGTGTCATGGAAGCAGATCCCTCATGAATAGATTAGTCCCCTGCCTGGGAGGAGAATTTTTACTCTATTACTTCCCAGAAGAGCTAGTTCTTTAGCAAAACCTGGCACTCCCCCACATCCCCTCACTGTGGTTTCCTCTCTTGTCATGTGACCTTTGCATATACCAGCATTTAAAATATAAGCTGAACTTTCCCATAGCAGAAGCAGGTCTTAGTCAACACTGACACCGTTTAAAATATAGTATAAATCTTATTTTCACTCCAAAAGAAACCTTCAGGCTGCAAAATCATTTCTATGAGGTCTAATTTGTCCTGGTGACTATCAATATTTAGATTTCTGTCCACAGAGACTGAAACCTTGTTTTTCTCAAGTGACTTTTATAAAACTTCACCTAAAATTTTCACGAGCTCTAAGTGGATAGTCACAACATAGAATTCATCATATAAATCACAAACAAGATTACTCCTAAGTATATTTGAGTAAAAGCCATCACTATCATTAAATACTTAAACATTCCATTTATAGAAATTATTCTTTATTTTTTGTCTTCCTTCATCACTTATTTTCTCTCACTCACCAACTGCTGTGGAATGTATCCAAATGTCTCATGAAAATATGCTTATTTCTGTACTATCATGACAAATACCCTTGTTAATAAGCTCAATTTGATTGTGAGAAAGGCTAGAGCATTCTTTTCAGTGATCTTCATGGCTCCAATTCCCTATTAATTCAACTTATTATCCAAACTATTGTAACGCTAGTATTTTAAAATCTACTCTAATCATGTCATTCTTCTGCCTACTTTCTCAATATAATGTCAAAAATACATATATCACCTATAAAAGCCCCTATGACATGGAAAATAAATACAGAGTTGCACATCATCTTTCTTTAACTAAGGCTGTGATCTTTCCAGGGAAAACAGAAGTAATGTCGTAAAGTACAAAATATTCCTAATACAGTAGTCTTACCTTAGGCAAAGGTTTGGCAGGCTTAGAGTGCAATCCTCCAACAAACTCAAAGTTAGGTTGATATGGTTGAGGAAATTCCAAATGCCAATATATTTGTATTAGCCATATCTCAGCTTTTCCCACAGTCTCACATAATGTAGTGGGCCTTCCTAAATAAAAGAAACAACAGAATTAATCAGCATACAATTTAAATAAAAAATTGTACCACTAATTTTTCAACAAAGTATTAAGAAAAAATTAAGTTTAGGTCCTCTAGAACAACATGGCTTTTAGATGTCAGATGGAAGGGGTATTTAATGAAATAATAAAGAAGAAAAGAAAAAAAAGGAAGAAAGGGAAAAAGAAGAAAGGACAGAGAAAGAAAGGAGGAGAAGGAAGGAAGGAAGAGGGAGGGAGGGACGGAGGGATGGAGGGAGGGAAAGAAGGAAGGAAGGAAAGAAAGAAGGAAGGAAAAAGAAGGAAGGAAGGAAGGACAGACAGTTATATTTAAGTGTATTTTCACAACTTAAAAAAAGACACAACTCCAAAATACAAATAAATTAATTACTCATTGTTTTCCTTTCCAAGTGAATTGCAGATGATAGATGAGTCCCACAATATCTTTACCAAATAACATCTCTGTGTTTTCCAATCTATAGTCAGGGGTATATCTTTCCATGATCCCACCAGGATCAGTTCTCTTTAACTTGGTGTATTGCATATCATTAATTTAATTAATAGGCTACTGTTTTATTAGTAGGAATTCCTTGACTGATTTTCACCATGGCAATCCTCTTTTTGGGTTGTGAAGCACCCATGTACATGCTATGATGGTCATACACTTTAGTGTTCCTCTCAAATGATGTGTTTTAAAGGAAAACACATTTTCAAGTTTTAATTTTAGGTTTTTAATCAGAAGAATGGCTAATTGCAAATAACTAAGTAATTCATATCTCTTTACAAAAACATATTTTGCAACTGATAAAAAGATAAAACCCCATAAGAGAATTTGCTTCTCTTTAAAATTCTAATCAAAGTTGGTGGTGTTGTATACTGTAGTGTGGAGAGCCTTTTTTTAAGGTCATTACATTTCAATGTTTGAAGTTATTTCCTAGGTCATAAATCCAAATGCCTTTAGTTTGATAGTGAATCAATTTTACTGAAGATATTCAGTTTGAAATCATCAGAAATTAGAATAGAGCTATCTCTCAGCTTCCAAACAAATGCATTTATGTCCTCTACTTTTATTGTTTTCTGTGCCTCACATGCTGCCTGCATTAGCAACCTCTAGGTGATTTTAATTAATATAATATTAGGTCTCATTTAAGAAAGACTTAGTTTGAAACAATTGGAATCATTTGATATTTAAAGGATTAATTCACAGTAATGTGTATAAAGATGGTCAAAGGAAAAAAAATAAATTTGCTTTTTATACTAAAGTAGATAAATAATTTCACATCTTATTTGAAGTGCCATACTCACATATCTTGGAAATATTGTAGGTCAATGTGCAGTTCATCTCAATAAAAGGATTATGCCAATAAAATGATTCACACAAATTTGGGTCTCAGGGCATATAAAAGTTATGTTCACCATATCTCATAGTCTATTAGGTGTGCAACATCCTCCCGTTTAAAAAGCAATGCACATACATTAGTTAAAAGTATGGCTACAAAGTGCTAATAATCAACAGAGTCTTCAGTAAGTGAATTTTTTTTTTCTGGGGTAGAGTCTTTCCTCACTGTTGATTACTGTTGATTGATCAGGGTGGCCAGACAATTTTTAAAATTAGACAACAATTAAGGTTGTTGCATGAATTGACTCATCTTTTCATGAAAGATCTCTCTGTAGCATATGGTGATGTTTCATAGCAGTTTATTGATAGTAGCATTTCTTTCAAAATTTGAGTCAGTTCTCTCAAACCCTGATGCTGTCTTACCAACTAAGTTTATGTAATATTCTAAGCCATTTGTAGCCATTTCTACAATGTTTATAGCATTTTCACTGGAAGAAGTTTCCATATCAAGAAACCAATTTCTTTGTTCATCTATAAAAAGCAACTGTTTAAAAAGCACCTCCTCACCTGTTTTAGTTTTGTCATGATATTACAGCAATTTAGACAAACCTTCAGGCCCACTTGTAATTCTATTTCTTTTTCCATGACCTCCCCATCCACAGTTAATTCCTCAAATGATGTCTTGAATCCCTCAGAATTATCCAGGAGAGTTGGAATCAACTTTTTCCAAACTCTTGTTAATGTTAATATATTGACTTCCTCTCTTGAATCATAAATGTTCTTAACGGACTCTAGAATGAAAAATCCTTTTGAGAAGATTTTCAACATAACTTCCCCATCAGTAAGAGCTATCTATAGCCTTACAAAATATATTTCTTACATAAGCCTTGAAAGTCAAGATTATATGATGCATGGAATGTAAATGGATGTAATGATAGCAAGCACGCAAACAACATTAATATCTGTGCATCCTAATCAGAGCCCTTTGGTGACCATGTGAATTGCCAATGAGCAGCAATATTTTGAAAGGAATTCTCTTTTTTGAGCAGTAGATCTCAACAGCGTGCTTAAAATATTCAATAAGCCACGTCGTACACAGAAGTGATATCATCCAGGCTTTGTTGTTCCATTGATAGAACACAGGTAAAGTAGATTTAATGTAATTATTAAAAGTCCTTATACTTATTACAATTGTAAATGATCATTGGCTGTAACTTTGTCATCAGCTGCATTAGCCACTGCAAGAGATTCAGCCTGTTCTTTGCAGCTTTGAAGCCAAGCATTGACTTCTCCTCTCTAGCTATGTAAGTTTTAAATGGCATCTTCTTCCAACAGAAGGCTGTTTGGTCCACATTGAAAACTTTTGGTTACTGTAACCACCTTTACTGAGTATATTAGCTAGGTCTTCTGCATAACTTTCTACTGCTTCACATAGAACTTTTACATCATGTAGGCAGTTTATTTCTGTCAGCCTCATTAGCTAACCTCTGTTAGCTTCAGTCTTTTTTCTCACCTTCCTCTCCTCTCCGAGGCTTCATGAAATTGAATAGTCAGGGCCTTGCTATGTATTAGTTTTTAGATAAAGCCAAAACTTAAGGCCATATTGTGGCTGGTTTCTTTCTTTCTTTCTTTCTTTCTTTCTTTCTTTCTTTCTTTCTTTCTTTCTTTCTTTCTTTCTTTCTTCCTTTCGTTCTTTTTTTTTTTTTGTAGAGGTTTTGTTCTATCACCTGTGTTGGAGTGCAGTGGAGCAATCATAGCTCACTGCAGCCTTGGACTTCAAACTTCTGGGCTCAAGCCATTCTCCCACCTGAGCTTCCCAAGTCACTGGGATTACAGACATGAATCACCACAGCCCACTAGCTAAATTGATTTTCTCTCCAGACAACTAAAATTTTCTCCATATCAGCACTGATAATGTTTATTTGTTCTTATCATTTGTATGTACATTGGAGTAGCACTTTTAGTTTCCTCCAAAAATGTTTCTTTTGCATTCACAACTTGTTTAACTGTTTGGTGCAATGGTGTAGTTTTTGGCTTGTCCCAGTCTTTTTTGTTGCTATAAAGGAATAACTGAGGCTGTCTAATTTGTAAAAGAAAAAGGTTTTTATTTGGCTCACAATTCCTCAGGGTATACAAGAAGCATGGCACCAACATCTAGGTCTGGTGAAGACCTCTGGTTTCCTCCACTCATTGCAGATGATGGGAGCCAGCAAGTGCAGGGATCAGATAATGAGAGATTAAGCAAGAGAAAGAGGGTGGATGTTCCTGGCTCCCTTTAATAATTATCTCTCCTGGGACCTAGTAGAGTGAGAACTCACTCACCCTTTTCCCCAGGGAGAGCATTAATGTACTCATAAGGAATCTACCCTCATGACCCTAACACCTCCCATCAAGCCCCACCTCCAATATTGGTGATCAAATTTCAACAAAGGATTTTGTAGGGACAAGTAAATCATATCTAAACTATAGTAGTTGTTAAACTTATTCTTTTCTACATTTTGATTTTAATACAGAGACCTACTACTCTGCTTTTCACTGAAACATGTAGAGTTCATTGTATGTTATATCACTGTGTCTCAAGGAATAGGGAGGCCTGAGAAGAAGTAGGATGGGGAAATGAATCAGTGGAGCAATTAGTACATGCACAACATTTATAATTAAGTTTTCTGTCTTATATGGGAACAGATCAAGGTGCCCCCAAGCTAGTAAATGTATAACCATCAAAGAACACTGATCCCAGATCACCATAACAGATATAATAATGAAAAATTTGAAAAAGCACGATAAATGCCAATATGTGATATAGAGTCAAAAAGTATGCACTTGCTGTTGGAAATACTATGCCAAATTGATTTGCTTGATTCAGGGTTTCCAAAAACCTTTAATTTGTAAATTGCAATTTTTATGAAGCACAAGAAAGCAAAGTATAATAAAATGAAATATACCTGTGCATAAGAACTTATGGAAATAAAGCCATGAATTGAAATTGACTGATATCTCTTTTCCTATAGTTGTTTTAATATGCACTCTTGATTTAGACTCACAATAGATAATTCTATAAAATATATAATAATAATTTAGTAAGTTGGAGCTACAGAATATATCTCATTATTAAATGGGTTTCTTATTTCAAGCTGCTCAATGATCAAGTGAAAATGATTTTTAAAAAATTGTTGGAGACTTTCTGAATGCATGGCCAGAATGTAATTTTGTTTATAGGAAAATGCTCCTTCACCCCTTTATTCACCTTTGATAACACTTTTGTTTTATTTTAAATTTCAATCTTATCAGGGGGCTTTAAATACAGTCCTATTTTACCAAAGTTTGGCAGTGACCTCTATATAGCTGTGCCCTTTCAATTCATATCTGAATATAGACTTGAGGCCAAGATCTTTGTATTATTTACTGACACCCATAAAGCCTGGTAGGCTACCTGCAGCTAGGCACAGCTTACTGAATACAAAATTATTTAAAGCAAATCAATACATGTAAATTCAAATCATGTCTAAGGCTAAGGACATTTGAAGTGGGATCCTTTGAATATCAGTTCTGTGAAACAGTCTATGTGTCAAAATTCAGTGGAATACATTAAACAATATTCTAGTGTTTATTATGGTTGTTCCCTTGTTCATGTTTCTACATATTTCTCAAACATATTTGGATTAAAAACATGTCTTGCATTGACCAGCTAAGATCACAACTGTGTATGAAAATTGCAAAGCAAAACAACATTTTATCAGTAAAGCAAAGAAATAAAAATGAGTCAAATGGGTGTATATCAGTAAAGTAAAAATTCTACTATCTTATGCCCCACAAGACCATAAGTCTTTTAACTTTTTATAATATTTTTCAAGTTTATGTGAAATAATCAACTAAGAAATTAAAGAATTCTAGAAAATGTTTCAATTTAACCACTCTTGAAAAAATAATTCAAAGAGGACTTTCTGAAGATTTTTTACAAATTTTTGATGAGAGAGAAAAGAATGATTAGCATCTTATTTCAATAGAAATGGTATAACATTCAGAGTAAAAATCAATGATTCTCAAAAATATGTGATGTAGATTTGGGCTATTTGGAGGAAATACAAAATATAATCTCTTTGTTAATGATGATCATTATTAAGTTTATTACTGGTATTAATAAAGTAGATTATCTTACGCTTAGAACAAATATACTTTCTTCATGAAAAACAGCTACAACATTTTCTAAAATAGAAAGCATTGACCTGCATATTGTGTCATAGACAATGTATGGAAATTTTAAAAAATATTACTTTTGATAATTAAACTAAAACTAAAACAAGAGTCTCTTACCTAATGCTTTACTATAAAACTCTTCCCATAATGATAGTCATAATCCTGAATCCAGAAGTTGAAGAAAACTGAAGGCAATCAATTTTTTTACTCTTTCCAGAAAGGTCATTCTGTCTGTTAGTCCTGTCATAGGCACAGGTACATAGGAAAGTGGGGCTGGAGGTTTCCCACAGCTTTATTCCATATTGCCTCCTAGAGAAATTCTAAGTGTGAGCACAAAAGGGACTGCAAGTAACTCAGCCATCAGGTATCCACAGGGAATCACAGGGTCTATAAGCCTTACATCATAGTTGGTTTCCTGTAGCTTCTTCATAAGTGTCTGACTGTAGGTAAAGCTCTCACACATCATTTTTAAAGTTCCTCATATTTCAACAACAAAAAAATCATTTAATTTTATAATTGATTGCCAGGTTGGTAAGCCTGGCAAGACATTCAGAGCTAGGTCAACAAATATTTCATATTCTTCTGTTTTGTCCTGTGGAATATGGACCACCTTAAATTTTAGCACAGAAGGCTTCCTGTAGTCAATTAACAAAGACTTTGAGTGAGTCAATACTGTTACCTCATGGCCCCTCACTATGAGCTCTTCTAGAATGACCTTGACATGAAGCCAATGGCTCATGTCACACAGGGCCATACCAGGACCTTCCCACAGAATCCACAGCCAACACAGAAGAGCTGCAGGAACAGAAATACTGAAGCTGACTTCTCAGACCTCATGACGGCAATTCCCTCACACACTGATCTGCAAAGGTTTTTTTCTTACTAAACACAGAGTTGAAATAACAATGTAAGCACAGAAGTTAAAAATTAATACTATAAGAGTAAAGTTCACTGGTTGGTTGCCAGTTTAACATTTATTGAAAGTATCAAAAAGAAATGCAATGTATCAGGGAAAAGTTGTTCCAACCCTCTAGAACTTAGAAATAAAATACATAAAGGTACTCTTATTATCTGGATTCATGATAAAGAAAAATTTTTTTAAGTCTTTAGATTTAATAATTCATGTGCAGATACATGCACACAACCACAATTACATTCATTCCACACTAAGTCCAAGGTGTCACATGGTTTAGGATAGCACATGTTTCACATCCCTTGCTCATGAGGACAATACAAAGATTTACTGAGAATACACTTGGACAATTTGAGTAACTATTTTGATTAATTTTATATAATAAGTACACAGTGTTCAGTATTTCAGATGGGAAAAATGCACTATTGCTTTAATACAAAATAATTAATAAAAGCTTTAGTAAGGCATTTGACTTAGGAAGTGAGATGAAAACTTTGGTAGAATTTATTGTTGCCAAAGGAAGCATTTCACCATCAATAGAAGCATGACAAAAGTATAGAATATTTGAAAATCATTCCAGTGAGTAGTGATCACAGAGAAAGTTCAGGGCAGGACATTACAGAAGAAAGTTTGAAACAGGAGAACTTAGTTTTAAATAAACAATTATGAGTTTGAATGACAATCTACTGGCAAATAATTCTTTACTCAAGTTTTAAAAGACAGTCACAAGATCAAGCTTTTCTTTAGCAAGAAATTCTTGCATCTCAACACAGAGTGGTATGTAAAGGTAAAAGTTTAAAAGCAGGGAAAATGATAAAATTGTATATTAGTTACTGAGACATGTCAAACTAATGGAATGAAACACAAATTGTTAATAGTAACTGCAAGAAATTAATTTAAAATTTGTATTTACTGATAATATCTGAGGTAGGAAAAAATGTATAGGAGAAAATACATGGTTGTGGTTTCTGTCTTAATAAACAGAAGGCTGATAATGACATTAGGTAAAATGAGTTTTAAAAAGCTCATCTAGCAAATGCATAAAGAGCTGATCACTCAGTGTTTTGAGCCCTCATGGAGGTGATAGATGTCTGGAGAGAGAAACTAATGAGTGAAGAAAGAATAAGTAACCATTTAGGCAGATAGTTAGGACAAGGTTCTTGGTAGAAGTCCTCCCCAAAAAATGACAGTGTGGAAGAAATCAAGCTGCAAGCGCAGATAAGGAAGCAAAGTCCAAAGCCTTTGTCTTCTGTGCAACCAGTGAGCTCCACCTACACATGGTGGCCTTCGGTGAGCACATTCATTTTCTTTCTGGGCATACTCAGATAAAGGAACTTGCACAAGGTGCTTGCCTAAGATAGACCTGTAGCTGTATAGATAAGGAAACTTACACAGAACCAGACACGACTGCAGTGACACATATGCAATAAGCAAAATAAAACAACATGCAGTAACTCAGGCTAAGGACCTGCATGCACACTAGAGAGAAGAGGTGGAGCTAACAAGAATTTGTATGTATGCAAATAAGACATCCAGTCCTAACCTGTTTTTCGTGCCTTATGCGAATGAAACACTCTGCCCTATTAGCTTTTTTTTAAATTTATTTTTATTTTTATTTTTTATAAACATCTTTGCATTCAACTGTGAAATGACAACCCTCTCAAGAACTCCTGGTAATACCTCAAACAAGACTGCTCTGGTGACCCTAGGCTGCTTCGGTGTAAAAAGTAAAGTAGAGATTCCTCTTCAAAGACTTCCCTCCCCATCTAATTAAGAAGAAATAGTAACTTCTCTTACAAGCAAAATTTATTCAAAGACCTGTTCTAACATTCTTAAATATCTGCTAGCCATAATAAAGAAATCAATGTATTTTATGTTCTTAGCTCCCACAATTTAGTGTAAATATTTGCCCTGGCATGCTTATACTGGTCCAAGCAAGCATTAGGTCATAGCCTGTTCCTCTTCCTTATTTGAAGGTGTTTTTACCTTTTTCAGTATACCACAAGGTACTTCCGCCTTCCTTTGTTCTCCTCTGCCTTTGCCTCTTTTAAAAAGTTCTAAGCTGCTAACCAATCAGGACAAATACACAATGTGAGGTCCTGTTCCTTCCAATAGAAACCCCGGACAGAGCACTAAGCTTGACGCGTCAAGTTATAAATGACCCTGTCTCCTTTATTTGGTGTATTCTCATGGCAAAACTGCTGATGAGTGCACCCTTTCTGCATAAAGTAAAAAAAAAAAAAAAAAAAAAGGCCTTGCTGAAGAAATTAAATTTATGTTCCAGTGCTATTTCTTTACAGCACTGAAGAACAAGGATTTTAAAGATTCACTAACACATGTAAGAAGGCAGAAACAACTCAACGTTAAAACATGGAGTCTCACTTACAATCAGCACACATTGATGCACCACACAAAAAACCCTAGGCCACAGCTTGGTTCCTCCTTTTAAGAAAAGAAATGTGAAAGAATTTAAGAATGAGGAAAGACAATGAGAAAAACTCCTTTGGAACAATGTTTTGGTTTCATGGGTCTTCCATTTGAAAGCATTTGTGTAAAATGGAGAAGTTTGAGGGCATTCCACGTCTAATGGTTTAGGAACACCCCCTAGTGCTGTGTTGCCATGGAGCTTTCAGAAGTTGTGGTTGTTTAAAAGTGTGTAGCAGCTCCCCCTACCTTCCTCCTGCTCCAGTCAGGTAGGACATGTTGGCTTCCCCTTCACCTTCTCATAATTATAAATTTTCTGAGGCCTCCTCAGACAGGGTACCTATACAGCCTGGGGAACCGTGAGTAATTTAAACCTCTTTTCTTCATAAATTACCCAGTCTTGGGTAGTTCTTTATAGCAATATGAGAACAAGTATGAGAACAAAGTAATACAGAAGATGTGAGAACAATGTGACAGCAAACTAATACAGAAAACTAGAGAGGTGGGGCGTTGCTATAAAGATACCTGAAGATGTGGAAGCAACTTTGGAGCTGGGTAATGGGCAGAGGTTGGAACAGTTTGGAGGGCTCCTAAAAAGACAGGAAGATGAGAAAAAAGCAGGCAGATCCACAGGGCCAGAGCTTCTCAAACCCTTGAGAGCCCTCCTGTTGCCGTGTTATGCCCTGGATGTGAGACACAGAGTCAAAGGAAATTATTTTGGAGCTTTGAGATTGAATGAACGCCCTGCTGGGTTTTGGACTTGCCTGGGGCCTGTAGCCCCTTTGTTCTGGTCATTTTTTTTCTTTTAAAATGGGAGCATTCACTCAGTTGCTGTATCCCCACTGTTTCTTGGAAGTAACTCACTTGTTTTTTATTTTCCAAGCTCATAAGTGGAAGGGACTTGCCTTGTCTCAGATGAAACTTAGGATTTGGACATTTTGGGTAATTCTGGGATGTGCTACGACTTTGGAGGACTGTGGAGAAGGCATGATTTTGTTTTAAAATGTGAGAAGGACACAAGATTTGGGAGGGTTCAGGGCTAGAATAATAAGGTTTGTCTCTATGTTCCCACCCAAATCTCATTTTAAAATGTGATATGTTTCAGCCATGTCACCATCCAAATGTCATCTTGAATTATAGTTCCCATAATCCCCATGTGTTTTGGGAGGGACCGGGTGGGAGGTAATTTAATCATGGCAGTGGTTATTCTCATGCTGCTGTTCTCATGATAGTGAGTGAGTTCTCATGAGATCTGATGGTTTTATAAGGGGCTTTTCCCCTTTTTGCTCAAAGGACACGTTTGCTTCCCCTTCTGCCATGATGGTAAGTTTCTTGAGGCCACCCCAGCCATGCTGAACTGTGAGTCCATTGAACCTTGTTTTCTGTATAATTTACCCAGTCTTGGGTATGTCCTTATTAGCAGTGTGAGAATGAACTGTTACAAATTGTTATCTTCAGTGCTAGAGGTGGAGGCTGGTAGGAGGTGATCGAATCATGATGGTGGTTTCTAATGTTTTAGCACCATCCTCCTAGTGTTATTTTGTGATACAGCTCTCTTGAGATCTGGTTGTTTAAATGTGTGTATCACCACCCCCAACCTTCATGCTGCTCCAGCCATGTAGGATGTGTTGGCTTCCACTTTACCTTCTGGCATGATTGTAAGTTTTTTTAGGCCTCCTCAGTCATGCTACCTATACACCCTGTGGAATGTAAGTCAATTAAAACTCCTTTCTTCATAAATTACACCGTCTCAGGTAGTTCTTTTTAACAATGTGAGAATGGAGTATCAGACTTTCTAGTGCTCCAGATAGTTACATATTATGTTCTGTTTTGTGCATTTTAAACTGATGGCCAAATTACATTAAGTAAAATTTAGACCCAAAGGCTGACATGTACTAGAAAATTTCTATGTTCTCCATTTTTCTATTTTTTTCCCCTACCTGCTTTAAGTCTACTGTTAGTTTTCTACTGATTAAAAAAAAAAAAAAATCACTTTTTGGCTAGAACCATTGTTTTTGTGTTTTTTTCTTTTTCTTCTTCTTCTTATTATTTGTAAACCAGTGAGTTTGTATCAATATCTCATGGCTAGAGTTCTAAAGTAAAAGCTTTAGAATCTTTGTTTGAGTGTGTATGTCTGTTTATCTGCACATATGTGTATTTTTTATATGTTATAGCTACAAGGAACCAAATTAAATTAAAGTTAAGGAGACCTCATAAATTAAGGAAATAATAAGCCTAATGGCTTCTCAAGTCCATGAGACTTAAGTAACATTTTAAATGAATAAGCTAGCTTTAAAATTATTGGTAAAGTAATATTAGAGATGTCTTAAGAATTGTCAGCATTTTTATTTACACTTATTGATCAAGTGGTTTCATACTTATTCCTGCCAAATATTTTTTTTCCTGCCAAATATTGTAAGGTGCCAAAATTTGGCCCAAGGTTTGTAATACTATGAACCCAGCCCAAACAGAATGACCTTTGCTTGTGTAATTTTTAGTAAAGAAGACATTTAATATTATTGGTTTAATGAAAGCAACTAAATCCTGAGTTATTGGTAAAATACCCATATATTTAACCTTAAGTTTCTTAGTTAGGTAAATACCTGAAATTCATAGGGTATAAAAATGTTTAACAACAACACAAAATAATTAAATGATGACTGTCACAGTTTTTGTAAATAATGTAAGTAAACTATTAAATAAATGTATGATGTGACTATAATAAAATGAATGTCATATAATTTGGAATCTAAAATTATATTAAATAATAGATAAATGTTAAATGTATGGGTACTTTTCAATTTCAAAAATTATAAGGAAACTTTAAAAAATGGTTTTTTATTAAAAGACAATTATTTTTGTAGTTCAAAGTTTATTTAAACATTATTTATAATACAAGGCAAAAGACACTAGGGAATAAGAGAGATTTAAAGAAACATAAATATAAATAGGTACCTTTGGTAAGAAAGATTACAAGAAAACAAATTTTGTATGATAAAATAAAATAACAGGTTAAGAAGATGTATGTTTAAGACAAACTCCATAGCCGAAGTATGTTATGAAGAATCTGTGTAAGCCATAGTAAGTTTAGTAAAATGAAATTTATTTAAAAAAATATAAAACATATGATTAAGTAGGCTATAATTAAAAAGAGATTATAATAATCTTTCTGGTAATTGGATATTAATATTAAAATTAGACAAATACAAAACTAATGAATTGGTTATAAAAATTTATATTAAAATATTGTTATTCAATGCAAGAATATTTCAGTTTTTAAACTATATAATCAGTGTAATAGAAATTTAGTTTCTGCTGTACCCTGTTGCTTCAGCTCTTTCTCTGTTTTGAGAAGGCCTGGGATGGTAACTCTCTCCTTAAACTTTTGTTAAATTCTGTAACATTTCTTTTTGTTATTAGTCTGAAGCAAAGGAGGCAGTTTTTGAAAACAGGCAAATGAAAAACATTTTTCAATCTGCCTGCTGAAACCAGCTTGGTCGTGGAGACACTAACTCAGTGGCACTGGAGGAATTAAAGATACAAACACAGAAATATAGCGTGTGGAGTGGGAAATCAAGGGTCTCACAGCCTTCAAAGCTGAGAGCCTCGAACAGAGATTTACCCACACATTTATTGACAGGAAGCCAGTGATAAGATTTATTAAAAGTATTCCTTACAGCAAATAAAGGGATGGGCCGAAATAAAGGGATGGGCTCTGGCTAGTTATCTGCAGCAGGAACATGTCATTAAGGCACAGATCGCTCATGCTACTGTGTGTGGTTTAAGAATGCCTTAAGCGATTTTCTGCGCTGGGTGGGCCAGGTGTTCCTTGCCCTCATTCCAGTAAACCGCAAACCTCCCAGCATGGGTGTCATGGCCATCAAGAGCATGTCACAGTGCTGCAGAGGCTGTTTCTGGCCAGTTTTAGGACTAGTTTATGGCCAGATTTTGGGGCCTGTTCCCAACATCTGCCTTTGTCTGTGTGTCTGTTATATCTATATATTACTTGTGTCATGTGGAAGGGATATTTCAATATCAAAATATATGAAAGAGCTCTAACCAATTGACTTGAAGAAAAGTTAATTGCTTATCACACTAATAAAAGCTAGCTTGGATACCTTTGAGTTCACATGACTATAGCAATATTTGGTAACATTAGTTTGGAAAATTTAATCTCAAATTTCTTTCCAATAGTTTAAAATCTGAGTCATGTTATGTTAAATTAAGTAATCCTCATTATGGTCACTGATAATTTAGGTTACAAAGAGTTAAAATAGTTGTAGAATAAAAAGTTTTTTTCGGTGAGGTTTATAAAAACAGAAGGATGTGATTTTTACTATTGAAAATGTAATTTTTTTCTTTATTTTTTATTATACTTTAAGTTCTAGGGTACATGTGCACAATGTGCAGGCTCATTACATAAGTATACATGTACCATGCTGGTCCACTGCACCCATCAACCCATCATTTACATTAGGTATTTCTCCCAATGCTATCCTTCCCCCCTCCCCCTACCCCATGACAGGCCCCGGTGTGTGGTGTTCCCCACCCTGTGACCAAGTGTTCTCGAGGCTGAGTCAACTGAAAATTTATATATTTTATAAATTTATATATTTATAAATATATATTATATTTTATATAAAAAATATATTTTATATATAATATAATATATATTTATTATATTATATAATATATATTATTATATATTTATTATATTATATAATATATATTATAATATATTTATTATATTATATTATATATTATAATATATTATATATAATATATTATAATTATATATTATATATAATGTATTATAATTATATATTATATATAATATATTATATATAATATATAATTATAATACATTATATATTACATATTTATATATTATATATTATGTATATTATATATAATGTATATGATACTATAATATAATATATATATTATATATTATTATATATATCATATAATAATATCATATATAATATATAATATATAATATAATATATAATATATAATATATAATATATAATATATAATATATATAATATATAATATTTATAATCTATAATATAATATATAATACATTATATATAATATATAATATAATATATAATATAATATATAACATATATAATATATAATATATAATATATAATATATATAAAATATATATATAAAATATATAATATATATTTTATATAAATATATAAATTTTTATATATGTATATATGTGTGTGTATATATGTATATATGTATATATGTATATATGTATGTATGTATAGATGTATGTATGTATATATGTATATATGTATATATGT
Source organism: Pongo pygmaeus (assembly GCF_028885625.2). Taxonomy (NCBI): domain Eukaryota; kingdom Metazoa; phylum Chordata; class Mammalia; order Primates; family Hominidae; genus Pongo; species Pongo pygmaeus. Next base: position 80,556,007 of record NC_072376.2, read on the forward strand.
GTATATATGTGTATATATGTATATATATATGTGTATATATATATAATCAAATGGATAAAGAGAAAAGTGAAAACTCACGAAATGAGAAACTTTTGACTCTCGCGTGGCTACATGGTCTCCCATCTTCAGAAGCTGCAGCTGGGCTGCATTCAGTTACTGAAGGTAAAAGTTACCAGTGGAATTTAGAGATGGATGATAGACATACTCCCAGGGAGTTAGTTCACTGAAAGCATAACAAAATGTAAACTAATAAGAAAACTACAAAATGTTAATTCCCTTGGTTATTGCTATCTGTAATCACTAAAATGAAAGTAAAAGAGTGCGGAGTTTTGCCTTCGGGCTTGACCAAATTTACATGTGGACTCTCAGCTCAGGCCACTAGCCTCAAAGCTAGACACACACACAGGCACACACACACACACACACACACATACATCTTAAGCCAGGGCAACAAAGTTACCTTTGAGACCTGTAGTTACCAAGAAGATAGTCAATGCAGTGAAATAGAAAAAGAAGTTAACTATTAAACCCAGAGTGTATAATGTAAAGAAACTGCTCCTTTGTAGAGTAATATAATCAGTTTCCTGAGAAGCCTTTACTATAATTGATTGGAAAAATAACTACTTTAAGGACAATATTTTTTATTTTAAATGCTACGTAATGAAAAAGCATGGGTTTATGCAGGTCCCACAGCTCACGATTAAACAATCACTGAGGAGTATATGAGACCCAGCTTCACAAGCAGCCTAGTGGACTGAATAATTGCCACTGTAAGGTTTGATTACCCTGAGAAAGGGACTGCACAGCTCACCCTGTAAACTTCCAGGTGGAGTTCCCCAGATGAAGCACCTGATATGCTTCATATGCAAGCCATATGGAACTGGCTTTATGATGACCAGAATAGTATTCAATTAAATATACCTATTACCCTGGTCATAGTAAATGCTATGGTTAAGTGGGCCCCTTCTACCTGGGCATCCCAGGTGACATTACTCCTGCAGAATCAAACAACTGTTTGAGAAGCCTTCCCAAATTTGCTGTCCCCCATGGATCTTACCGATGTTATTAAAACATTAGGGTAATTAAAAAAATGGGCAAGGTAAAAGGGAGTCAAAGGACTCATCCCATCACAGTGGAAATCTTTAGATGATTATTAAGAAATAAAATAAATAAAATAAAAATTGATAGTGTAAACACAAAGGCTTTTACAATGCTATCAAAGGTGGGGTGAACAAAAGGGAGCTCCTGCTGGTCTTCAAACATTAAAGGGACCTACACCAGTTTTTTTGTATTTGCCTTAGATTGGATTTTTTTTAAGCAAAGTTTTTAATCTAATGGGAAAGCTGACATTGCCTGCAGCAATGTTGAGGCAAGTTTAGATAAAGATTGAGAAAAGGGCTTGAGTCTCTTGGATCAACCCTCTTCTCCGAGGGTTTATTTTTTACCAGAAAGGTAAATTGGTTTGAAGATAAAGAAGAAAAGCTCCTGGGATCAGAGCATAAAATTGTAAATGTTGAGAGGATTATGAAATTTGAGTTGTTTAAACAGGTTATATGTAAGGTGGTTGTGATTCCTTTACCTAAATGTCTTATGAAAATGGATATTCTACCTGAATGAGAGATATTTTCCCGATGTAGTTGTCTAAAATTGAAGGCATGTAAACCCGCTCTTTGAGAAATGCTATTTGGACAGCTAAGTGAATACTAGCTAAAGTGCTGGTTGAGACAAATCCTCCACTTCATAGCCCTTTGTGGAAAGTTTATTGGGTCTTATGGCAAAAGCCTGTGAGCACTTTGAAGTGACAATTACTGGGACTTTGGACTAGAGAATTTCCACTTAAGAAGTATTTACAGCTTTGCTATGGGATGTTAACTGAAACTACCTCTATGCTAGTGGAAATAATGGTGACTGAAAGAGTTCCATGATAAAATAAAAATGGTTTATACAGAATCTTGCTACCTGGGATGCAAGAAAGACATATTTACGAGCAGGGAGCCTCTTTTTCCCCTTAGGATGGACCCTGACTATGTGAGGAGCTGTTACATTCTACAGTGCTTAATAAAAAGCTCTCATATTGCAAGAGCTGCTTATCTTGTGAATGGCAGTTCAAAGGTGAACAGATGCCTTCTTGTTTGGAAAGCTGCTGCTCCAGTTAAAGAGGAGTCAAAGAAGTATTTTTCTTTTGAGTTTTTTATAGTTTAGAGCAGTTGGGTAAAATTTGCTTTTGTAAGCAAATTTACCTTTTTCTCTGAGTTCTCCACAATTTGGAAACTCTTCATGAGTCTTTTGATTTTGTGATAATATTGTTATTGGTATAAGTTTAGTAAAAAATATATATTTTTAAAATAGGACAATTGGAGACACCAGTTATTTTACCAAAGCTTTGACTAGAATAACGTTTTTACATAAAGTTCCAGCACAGCTAACTTGAAAAGAGCCAATGTGGCTGATCAATTCTTGCTGCACTTTATGTGAATAATAAGGCCAAGTATAATAATCCTAAAACTTATTTTGCACACAAATTGGTCTTACTATAACTTTCTTTTAGTATGAAAAACAACTAGAGAGTCAGAGAAATTGTTTCAAAAGAAAAGTGACTTTCGTTGTTGAGGGCAGGTTGAATCATGACTCATTTCTTGGCTGCAATAATCCCCTAAAGAATACCAGGTTATCATTTTTCTTCATGTTTTTATTTGGCACCCTAATGGAATAGTTTTTTTTTTCCTGCTCTGGCTGCACATTCTCTTTTGTCAAATTATTAATGTTATTAATGTCTCCCCTTAGTTTTAGTTCTGAGAAAATCAGAATCATGCTATTCTGAAGACTAGAGATGATTTGACAAAGCGTGTTAATCTCCCTCATTTGAAATCCTATTGGGGTTGATTTGTTTTTTACTGCAAATGCCCTGCTGTAAAACAATACAAGTACCTTCCCTCTATGTCCAGGGACTACCACAGAAATGGTGGGACCATGAGATTGTAAGGGCCAGTTTTGAGGGATAGAATTAACTCAGATCCTTCAAATCAAGAAGGGGAGATAAACAGCTGGTAAAACTAGGAACTTTTGCTTTCTGAGCTATTATACGACGCATTTTTATTTATCCCAACCATAAAGAATTTTCTGCTTCCTGTAGAACTAAAATAAAATTATTACAGAGGCAATATTATGATACCTCATGACAAAATGTCCTAGATATAATACTCACAATTATGAGATTTTATTTAGATAGATACATATTTGAAACAATTTTTTAAGCCACATAAGATTCAATCACTAAAAGATTTCAAAAAGTCTTGCAGCACAGCAAAAGCCTCTAAATTGCAAAAAAACATTTTTAACAATGCTCATGTATTGTATAGCTAATTGGTATAAGTCTGTAACTAAAACTAAGATTACATTAGCTATACATATAACAATTTAAGATAAGTTAGTTTTTTATCCTCAACTTTGGATTTTTGTTTCTTGGGTTTTATATTACTTTAAACATTTTAAGAGTTAATTATAATGCTTGTCCATATTCATTCCCGTCTGGTCTAGAACATTTAAGTTGACTGTAAATATATTGGCTCTAAGTCTCTTAGCCATAGGTGTCTCAACCACAGACAGTAGGAACCCAGGGCATATGCCATCCCAGTAATGCTAAGGAACAAAATAAGAGTTTGCTGGCCATTGACCTTGCCTCTGGCAAACCCTGGCAAGAAGGGGAAAAATGTTAATTAAAAATAATATTCTAAGGCCCACAATCATCTGAGTGAACCCTTCCTCTCACAAAGGGCATTCCAAAGTTAACCTGAAAAGCTTGTTCAGGCCATTTTGGAAGTGGGAGAAATGAGACATGCTCCATTAGAGCCTGCTCCATTTTGGAATTCAGGAAAAACTGACAGCATTACATCACCACAGAACAAAATACTGATAGAATACACTGTTTAAGTTTGAAAAGAAACATTTTTTTCTATTGACTCTCATGCTTTAGACAGTAAGATAATTCTTTTAACCAACTGCCAATCAGAAAATCTTTGAATCTAAATATGACCTTCAGAATCTCACTTGCAGCTGCCCTACCTTTTCAGACCAAACCCACGTATCATTTACATGTATTGATTGATGTCGAACATCTCTCTAAATTGTATAAAACCAAGTTGTAGCCTGAGCACATTGGGCACATGTTCTAAACAGCTGAAGGCTGCGTTATGGACCACTAGTCACTCATATTTGGCTCAGTGTAAATCTCTTTGAATATTTTACAGAGTTTGACTCATTTGACACTTGAACATGTGGGAACTCCCGGAAAACCCAGGACCCCCAAAATGTTTCCTGAACTTGAAACTAAAGTCCCAGAAGGGGCCCATTGAAGGCCTTTCAAACTTTAAGCTCCTCTGATGGAACTGGTCAGTCCTCTTGAGCCCTGGATCTCCCTTTGGTTGACAGACATCAATTTTTCCTGAACTTATTTTTTTCCTAGGAAGTTGTTGTTTAGTATTCTAAATTCTAGTTCTGGGATGCATTCCGAAGGGTCTTCTCCATTGCCTTTTCTCCAAAAGATAAACTCAATTGGCTTGTCTGCACATTTGCATGAAGAATAGAACTGTCATTTTTACAGATAAACGAAGGACTGATCTCCTCAGCTTTGAAGAGAAAGAACATTTTGCTCCTCCCAGAAAATGGGTCCTGGATGACCAGAGGCTAAGTGGGAACATCTAGGTGTTTGACTCCCATCCCCATTATGTGCAGTGCCCTTATAGAAGATGCCCCAACATAATTAGTTTCCTCTGCATTTAAATGTTTTTAACTGCTGAGATATTTAAAAGCTTGTAGAATCAATCTCTAAGAAGCAGACCCATCATATTATTGCAATTTTTGTAATTCAATTTACTATGGAATTTTTATGACTCTCCATCAAGTATACCTTCATGTTTATATATTTTCCTAAGTATATATGTACATACCACTTTATGTAAAAAGCCTTCCTCAAATTAAACTAGTGAAAATATTACTTGTTCACTCATGGATAGACATAGATTTATGTATCTGGATATATGGTCTAAGAATTTCAAAGAAGAACTATTTTCAGAACATACTTTATTTATTTATTTATTTTTTTTAAAGGCAAAACCTTTACTCATTGATAGAGGGAAGACTTAGCTTTCCAAACAATCTGTCTCTCGTCTTTCTCTTCTTTTGTTCAGCAATTTATTCAACAGGCAAATGAAAAACTTCGTTACCTGTTAATATGCATGAAAATCTTGTTCAAGAGAGAAAGCTAAACTTCACTCTTGCATTAGTGTACTATTAATGTTAACCCCAATTTTTAATAAAACCTTATAGACAAATCTTTCCAATTTTAATCAGTTTGACCATAAGATGAGATTATCGTAAATCTTTTGTAACCATTCATAAATTTTTGTTAAAGACAGATCAGGCAGGGCACTGTGGCTCATGCCTATAATCCCAGCACTTTGGGAGGCCGAGGCAGGCAAGTCACTTGAGGTTGGGAGTTCGAGACCAGCCTGACCAACATGGAGAAACCCCGTCTCTACTAAAAATACAAAATTAGCCGGGTGTGGTGGCACATGCCTGTATTAGGAAAGTATATTCTGATATATTCTGATACATTTTCAGAAGATGCTTCATTAAGAAAACATAAACAGACTAGAATTTAGCTTTTGTTGTACATGTTGAGCATCATTATTGCCTCAGACTCATATTTATCTATAAGTTTTCCCTCTTTAATAAAAAGACATTACTATAATTAAATATTAAAATGATTTGTTTTATAACCAATTGTTGATAAAAATATTTTTTATAGAAAAGAATACTATAAAAATCTTTTTCATGTGTTAGAAATAATCATTATGGCTCTCTTCCATCCGATTGTTCAGGCACATCTCTTGTCAGACAGAAGAACTGCTCTTAAGTTGGTTTCTTTCTT